>NC_079164.1:85383018-85583018 GCF_947568905.1 Ostrea edulis | reverse complement strand
ATGTAAACTTTTCTGACCCAGTGACTCTTCAAAAGAAGATTTTTAATGATTTTCTCTATATATTAGTATGTAAAACTTTGATCCCATATTGTGGCACCACCCTACCCCTAAGGGCCCAATGGTTCTTGAGAAGATTTTTAAAGATTTTCTCTATATAGTATTATGTAAACCTTTGATCCCCTATTGTGGTCCTATCCTACCCCCAGGGGCTATGATTTTAACAAAATTGAATCTGCACTATGTCAGGAAGCTTTCATGTAAATTTGTACTTTCCTAGCCCAGTGGTTCTTGAAAAGAAGATTTTTAAAGATTTTCCCTATACATTTGCATGTAAAACTAAAAGTGTCCCTATATATTTGTATGTAAAACTTTGATCCCTTATTGTGGCCCGATCCTACCCCCAGGGGCCAAAACTTTAAGAAATTTGAACCTGCAGAATGTCAGCAAGCTTTCATGTAAATCTCAGCTTTTCTTGCCCAGTGGTTCTTGAGAAGATTTTCCCTATACATTTGCATGTAAAACTTTGATATACATATATAATGTAGTGTAGATTCATGTACATGTACCTCGACAATAAAAAAAAAAGGGGGGGGGTGGTCTATTAATTTTTTACAAAGTATTATATAAGATCCTGTTCTGAAGAACAATGCAGTGACATTTTTATGACTCTGAAATTGAAGATGCGGGGCTTATTGATTTGAAGATGCGGGGCTTATTGATTTCGTCCAGTCCAAATCTTTAACCTTGCTCAAAACTTTTGAATGGTGAGGGATTGGGCTGTCATATTCTGTATGTGTATTCATTGTGATAAGACCTTTCTTTGGTGTCAAAGAGTTTCACCTTGTAACCCTCACCTTGGAGTTTGACCTACATGTACTTTAAGAAAAGGTAAACCTAGACAATATCTCCTTAAGTATTTAAGTTGGGACTTTCATATTATGTTTATAGATTTCTTATTACAAGACCTCTCATTTGTTTCCATAAATTTTGACCTTGTGATTTTGAATTTTGACCCAAATTTCAAAACCTTCCTCACAACTTTTTGAATGGTGAGTGCTAGGGCTCTCATATTTCAATCATATGTGCATTCCTTGTGACAAGACCTTTCATTTAGTACCAAAGTGTTAGACAGTGTGATCTTGGAGTTGACCTACTTCTAAGAAAAGTATCCTAGGCAATATCTTCTGAATCATTTTGAAGTAGGGTTTTCATATTCAGTATAGAGATTCCTTATAACAAGACTGTTCATTTCATATCATGATCTTATGACCCTGACCTTGGAGTTTGACCCAGATTTCAAAACTTAACCTTACTCCTGACTTTTGAATGGTGAGTGATACAGGTCTGATATTTTCCTATGTGCATTCCTTGTGACAAGGTTTTTATTTTGGTACCAAAGTCTTGACCTTGTGATCTTAACCTTGGATATAAGATCTACTGTGGAATCATTTAAATTCATGGGGGGCAATGTTCATGGGTAAGCAAAATATTGCTGGTTCGTGGGGACTTAATTTTGTGGGTAAGCGATACGATGTCACTAGGAGAGATAACTCTACTTGGTTTTAAAGAAAATGTTTGAGGACACGTAAATTTGTGGGTAAGAGTGACCCAGAAAATCAACGAACAACAACTTTCTTTTGAAGTCATGATCTTTGACTTTGTCATAGACCTTGACCTATGGGTTTAACCCAAATTTCAAAGCTTTAACATACCACTCACAAGTTTTGAAGTTTTGAATGTTGAGTGATAGGGCTCCCATAATTTCTTATGTGCATTTCTTGTGACAAGACCTTTCTCATGGTAGCAATTTTTTGTGACCGTGACCTTGAAATTTGGATTTCTTTAAAGAATAGTTAATTTAGGCAATATCTCCTGTATTATTTAAGGAAGGACTTTCATATTTTTATACAGATTCCATATAATGACCTTTCATTGGTTTCTTTTTTGCCACCTGGATCATAGTGTTTCACAAACACATCTTGTTTCAAAACAATATACAAGCATCCTCTTGTACATTGGTCCATAGTGGGGCAACAGTGGGCATTCTGTGTTGCATGAAATTATGTAGAAAATAAATCTTTTACAATCCTTCTCTCAAGAAAAAACTAAAAGATGGATAAATAATATGCATATACTGTATCCTTAATTGTGTTCAAACCATCCACGAGGTTAAGATTGGAACATCTTAAGGATGTCATAATCCATGAGGTTAAGATTAAAGCAGCTTAAGGATGTAATAATCCATGAGATTAAGATTGGAACATCTTAAGGATGTCATAATCCATTAGGTTAAGATTAAAGCAACTTAAGGATGTAATAATCCACGAGGTTAAGATTGGAACATCTTAAGGATGTCATAATCCATGAGGTTAAGATTAAAGCAGCTTAAGGATGTAGTAATCCACAAGATTAAGATTGGAACATTTTAAGGTGGCTCACTACACCAAGAAATGGTTTCTTAAATCAGTACGAATTGATTTAATTATAAAAGATATAATGATATACAATAAGTATATATATGCCAAAAAGGCAAAAAATATACAAATTTGGATAAAAACATGAATTTCAAAAAAATTATTTCAACACATATGAATAAAAGACTCTGGGGGATTTGAACTCGAGATCTGCGGTTCACCAGCCCAATGCTTTAACCACTGAGATCTGTGGTTCACCAGCCCAATGCTTTAACCACTGAGATCTGTGGTTCACCAGCCCAATGCTTTAACCACTGAGATCTGTGGTTCACCAGCCCAATGCTTTAACCACTGAGATCTGCGGTTCACCAGCCCAATGCTTTAACCACTGAGCTACGATGATAGACAAACAAGTCGATTGATACAAATACTGTAGGTGGTTTTAACTTCGCGGTGTTAAAAGTTTGTGGTTTTTCATATTGGTCTAATTGCGGTGGTTTTATTTTCGCGGAATTCAAATTTTATTTTGATTACTGGTAACTGTTCAAAACGTATTGTGTCACACTTGCAAAATGATTGCAGTTGTTTTAATTTCGCGAAAAAATCCGCGAATATAGCAAAATTAAAACCACTGCAATCATTTCCCCATTTACAGTAATTTCACAAAACATTTAAATCACAATATTGAGATGTGGTGTCATACAGAGTATAAGCTTTAGTGTAGTGAGCTACCTCAAGGATGTAATAATCCACGAGGTTAAGATTGGAACATCTTAAGGATGTCATAATCCACGAGGTTAAGATTGGAACATCATAAGGATATAATAATCTATGAGGTTAAGATTGGAATATCTTAAGGATGTCATAATCCACGAGGTTAAGATTGGAACATCTTAAAGATGTCATAATCCACGAGGTTAAGATTGGAACATCCACAAGGTTAAGATTGGAACATCATAAGGATATAATAATCCATGAGGTTAAGATTGTAGCATCTTAAGGATGGCACAATCCACGAGGTTAAGATTGGAACATCATAAGGATGTCATAATCCACGAGGTTAAGATTGGAACATCCACAAGGTTAAGATTGGAACATCATAAGGATATAATAATCCATGAGGTTAAGATTGTAGCATCTTAAGGATGGCACAATCCACGAGGTTAAGATTGGAACATCATAAGGATGTCATAATCCACGAGGTTAAGATTGGAACATCTTTAGGATGGCATAATCCACGAGGTTAAGATTAAAGCAACTCAAGGATGTAATAATCCATGAGGTTAAGATTGGAACATCTTAAGGATGTAATAATCCATGAGGTTAAGATTGGAACATCTTAAGGATGTAATAATGCACGAAGTTAAGAGTAAAACATCTTAAGGATGTAATAATGCACGAAGTTAAGAGTAGAACATCTTAAGGATGTAATAATCCACGAGGTTAAGCTAGGAACATCTTAAGGATGTAATAATCCATGAGGTTAAGATTGTAACATCTTAAGGATGTAATAATCCATGAGATTAAGATTGGAACATCTTAAGGATGTCATAATCCACGAGGTTAAGATTGGAACATCTTAAGGATGTCATAATCCATGAGGTTAAGATTAAAGCAGTTTAAGGATGTAGTAATCCACGAGGTTAAGATTGGAACATCTTAAGGATGCAATAAAGGACTAAAGGTTTACATTGGAATGGTTTGACATAACAACACAGGACTGTATGATGGAAAATGATATTTTTTGCATCTTTAGATAATGCAAATTCAGATGATCCTTTGGCCCAGAATGGGGCTAAGGTAGATGTCAAAAGATTTATCATGGCATAGTTTAGGCCAAATGTATAGATATGCCAGCATTCTGAGACAAGTGGCTTATGTACACATTGTAGTTGTACTATGGCAGGTTTTCATGTAACTGTTTGGCCACTATTTATGAGCCAGTTTTAGAATGGAAAACACCAAGGGTCCATAGTGTATAGGATTTATACCTCTGGTTGAGTACTCTTAAATTTGTGGTCAATTCATTGAATTTTCATACTAATCATGAAATTCTATTTTGTATGATATCATTTGACATAATTTTCTCATTTTTCCAGCAATATACTGTGTTTTTGCCTTCCAAAAAATACTGGACAAAGTTAGTGGCCGAACATGGACACCCCCTTGCCGAGATGAAGACACCTAATGGCTCCAAAAGTACCCAGTTCCCACACATCAAACGAATCTCCCCATCAAATATGTGGTGAACTGACAGACACAATACCGACGTCATGTGTATATAGTCAGTGTTGTAGACATTGGTGGGAAAGGCCTACACAGCTGTGTTGTTTACAGATACTCCAAAAATAGACTTACGATAACCACCTTAACTTGTACTACATACAGGTTCAGAGACAGTGGCTGAAGCAGACTGATTGGTCTGACATTATTTGGGTGTTGTTTAAATGACATCAGTTGACTCGCTTTTTGACACATTTAACAGGTGATGTATTAGTTGTTAGAGATATTCAAATAAATAAATTGATGTAAGAAAAATGAATTCCAACTGTTTTCCCTAACAAGAATGAATGGGACTTTGTGTGTTTGTTTGAAGTTTTAGTGAAGAGTAGTAAGATTTTGTAATAGGGCGGGCTTCAGTTTTCACCTTTAGTGATGGAGTACATGATATTTGCTGGCTATTGGTAAAATCAAATTCTGGGAAAGGTAAGTATTTAAATTCAGTATTTAACAAGTGTCTTAAATCTCAGATTCACATTCATGTTGATTAAAAACTCGTAATCCAAGTTTCACTAAAACATTTCAGATTGATATTGGTTTTCCACCAAATAGACTCTCAGAAAGCATGATACACTATCAAAAGCACAGACTGTAAAAAATGTTGCTGACTTTATCAGAAGATGTTGCTGACTTTATCAGAAGACAGATAATAAGAAATGTTGCTGACTTAGCAGAAGACAATGAGAAATGTTGTTGACTTTATCAGAAGACAATAAGAAATGTTGCTGACTTTATCAGAAGATGTTGCTGACTTTATCAGAAGACAGATAATAAGAAATGTTGCTGACTTAGCAGAAGACAATAAGAAATGTTGTTGACTTTATCAAAAGACAATTCGTAAGAAATGTTGCTGACTTTATTAGAAGACAATCTGTAAGAAGTGTTGCTGACTTTATAGAAGACTGTTTTTAAGAAATATCAGTAAAACTTAAGCAGAAGCCAATCTTTGAGAAATGTTGTAGACTAGTGTATTAGAAGTACAGTCTGGGGGAAATTGTCACTGACTGTATAAGCAAAGTTTAGGAAAAATGTTATTAAATGGCAACGGCTTTACCAGAAGCAGTTTTTTTGAGAAATGTTTCTAATTGTCCTTAACTTTATCAGAAGCATTGTTTGGGGGAACTGTTGCTGAATATCGCTGAGTCTGTTAAAGATATTGTTAAATGTCTCTGACTTTATCAGAAGCGTATTCTGGTGGGTTTCACTTAATCAGAACAATCCATGAGAAATGTTGTTAAATGTTACCAACTCTATCTGAAGCACAGTGAAAAATGTCGTTGACTTCATCTGAAGCATAGTTATTCAAAGATGTGGTGAAATGTTGCAGATTCTAAGGGAAAATGTCACTAGTGTTGCAGACTACACCCAAAGCATTGTTTGAGTGTTGTTTAGGAGAAATGTTGCTAAATGTTATTGCATGACTAGAAACAGTGATCTGTGAGAATTGTCATTAAATGTCACAAACTCTTCCAGCAGCATTTTGAGGAGAAGTAGTGTTTAGGAGAGAAGTAGTGTTTGAGAGAGGGGCATTGTTTTAGAGAGAGGTAGTGTTTGGTAGAAAAGTAGTGTTTGAGAGAGGCAGTGCTGAGGAGAGGGGTAGTGTTTGGGAGAGAGAGGCAGTGTTCAAGAGAGAGGTAGTGTTTGGAGAGAGGTAGTGGTTGGGAGAGAGGCAGGTTGGAAGAAAAGTAGTGTTTGAGACAGAGGCAGCGCTTGGAAGAGAGGTAGTGTTTGGGAGAGATGTAGTGTTTGGGAGAGAGGCAGTGATTGGGAGAGAGGCAGTGCTTGGGAGAGAGGCAGTGATTGGGAGAGAGGTATTGTTTGGGAGAGAGGCAGTGATTGGGAGAGAGGTATTGTTTGGGTGAGAAGTGGTGTTTGGGAGAGAGGTAGTGATTGGAAGAGAGGTAGTGTTTGGGAGAGAGGTAGTGTTTGGGAGAGAGGCAGTGATTGGGAGAGAGGTATTGTTTGGGAGAGAGGCAGTGATTGGGAGAGAGGTATTGTTTGGGTGAGAAGTGGTGTTTGGGAGAGAGGTAGTGATTGGAAGAGAGGTAGTGTTTGGGAGAGAGGTAGTGTTTGGGAGAGAGGCAGTGCTTGGGAGAGAGGCAGTGTTTGGGAGAGAGAGGCAGTGATTGGGAGAGAGGCAGTGTTGGGGAGAGAGGCAGTGTTTGGAAGAGTTGGTTCACTTTACCATACACTCTTACCCAGTTTTAATTTATTATGCTTAATGTATAATTTAGTGATATGTACATACCTTTTGAGCTCGAATATAAGAGTTTTATCATACACAGATTATTGATCAACACAGAGCAGTGGCACTCAACCTTGGAGCATTGCAAAGCTTGCTAGGACGTTATCGGAGTTTCATTATATTGATTTTTTCATACTGTCCATACAAGGCTCTGTAACTCTGATTTATGCAAGGAAAGTCTTCATTCCTCAAAGTAAATATACATGTATATCAACAGTGACGTAGCTTCCATTGAGGCAACCGAGGCAGCTGCCTCGGTAAAAAAAAACCTTTTACGTTGTTAAAATGTCGATAGCTTCTGGGGGGCACAGACCCCCTGCCTCGGTAATATTCGAACCCAAGCTACGCCTATGATCAATAAAGCACATCACAACCTGGAAAATAACACTTGCATAATAAGTGTTTCTAATGTAAATTAAAAAAAACCACAGGGCGGGGAAGTGAGATAACCCATAAATGACATTAGCAAAAAAACAAATGCTTTTCTTACACGTGTAGATTTATATAAAAAGAAAATGTTAAATGCGTTGATATGTTATCAAGGCAAATAATATCTAAGGGAAATTGGACTTACAAAAGCCTGTTATTCTTGAGTTTCTGTGGATTTGGGGTTAACTTACTGGACACCTTCCTAAGTTAAATTTGACAATAATAAAACCTTTATTCTGCTAAGTGTTGTCTATTGTAGAAAATACTGGTCACGTGGCATTTCTTCTAAAATAAAGTCATAGCGCAATATTCACCAGTAATGTTAATGTCATAACATCCCCACAACACCTCTCTGTTTCAAATTAATTGTCTATTACAGTAAACTGGCATATTTTTGTGAGGGTCATTACCCCTCCTGTTTCAAGACCTCTATTATTGATTATAACACACGGGGCATATCTGCGTTCTGCAGCTTTCTGTGTCAATTCCTCTACACGTGCTATAACGAGGAAGATAGACCTATTATTAGTAACGACCACACTCCACACTCTAGGGTTTGCTTGGAAATGTTTAATTCATGTTTATGAATGATTTAGATTTCTTCACTATTCAGAATAATTCTGAGTAAAGGAAATCTGTACTTGTTTTAAACAGGGAGCCGGATAGCATATAGACGGAACAGCACGAGGATTTTCCTGTCCAAGGTACGTATCCTGGCGATGGTAACCTCGTATCAAAGTAAGTCACAATCTCTCTCTCTCTCTCTCTCTCTCTCTCTCTCTCTCTCTCTCTCTCTCGTGATATTTTTACGTTTCTGAATGATGAAATATTTGTTTTTCTCAAGCAATTTCCGTTTTTGAGAGTATTGTAGCTATCCTTAACATTGCGCAATTTTATGCTGTACAAAATGACAAATTGGGTTGACTGAATAAATATTCATGTAGGCGTGGATCCAGAACCTGAATGCCTACCCTCTATTTTGCTTGGACATTGAGCTCTCTGTCGAATCTGTAACATTTGAATAATTTAAGCCTGGGATTTTAATTGTGCCAATATATTCGGCCAATAATAATCAGTTTTGATTGATTAATTCCGATTTTTGTTCATTGGTGGGTTAACAGTATAACTGGGTTCCTTTCCTATTGATTAAAGTTGTACAGTTGATTTCTAATAAAAGAAATTAATTTTCATGAGTGGTCAGTTTCATTTCTTTTAGGAAATACCTATATTTAATTTGTGTGATTTGATTTCTAGCGGAAACATGAAGAGATGCTGTCCTTCCTCGTCAAAACCCGATAAGAGACATTGTCAGCGAGGAGGCGCGGAACCAATGGATAGCAATCCCGAGGCGCGGATCGAAACAATAGGTGCGTGGAGATAATTACAAATTAATGTTATGATTTGACACCTTAGTATCGCCCTTAAAACAAAAATCAAACGCGGATCCAGGTCGACTTACGTTACAGACCTACCGCTTTGACATTGTTAAAAGTGTGTATTGCTGTTTATTTTTATGTAGTCAGCGTTGAAAACTGGTTTAGAATAAGTTGGGACCCCCACCCCTTGAAAATGAAAAACAAACCCGCAAGGTGTGGACACACCTGCTAGGAAAACGTCTGGTTCTGACCAAAGCAACATACCTCGTGTTTTGTCTGCAATATTTTATCTGAATGTAACAAGTAAGGTGTGTTTAGATCCATGTACCGTACAAGTGTTCAAGCTGTGTTTACAGAGTGTAAATATAGACCTGTACCGTTAGCAATGACAACTGTTTTCAGGATGAATTGATCGGATTATATTAGGTTATTATAAAAAATGTCTTCCGGGACTAGGGCTGAGTGTAAGGTCATTGGACTGTGCAGGAAAAACATACATGTATATTCTTAAAATCTGATGAAGAACAACAGGTGGGTAACTCGTGAATCGCAAGTATGACCCCTACATCAGGACGCAGGTCAATAGATTATAGGTCAATAGGTTAGCATGCATAGGAATGCTGGTATATATGAAACTGAGTTGTTTTCTTTCTGTTTCATTAGAATTGATGTTTTATTTTTCCCTACTTAAATTGAATATTTTATTTTTCCCTACTTAGAATGAATGTGGAATCTGATAATGTTTAAAATCACAAAAAATTCTGAATTACAGTGGCTCCAATTTAGGATTATAAATAGATGTCAGTATCGATATAATTTTTATCATTTTATCGATACGTGTTTTTTTTTTTTTTTTAAACCCACTTGATTAAGATCATATAGAAAATGAGCTGTAATGTCTCTTTAACATTAGCCTTCGAGTTGTAAAATCTCCAGACATGAATCAAAGTATTAATACTGCATTTGTTTCGAGTTGAATTTATTTCATTACTTTATATCTATATCCCTTCATGAAATACAAACAAGAGTACTAGTGTTTTGTGGATTGAAGTCTATTTTTGCGGATTCACAGAAGTGGTTTTGAGGTGATAAGTGGAGTGGAGTCTAGACAAGTGAAAAATCAAACATTATAAACATCTCAAATGTAATGCTCTCTATGTAGTTCAAATTATTCATCACCCCTGCCTCCCCTGGGTTAATCACCCCTGCCTCCCACAGGCACTCGACGTTTTAAATATCTATAATTAAAAAAAATTGTCTTATTCACATATATTGAATATTATGTTTGCAGGAAGACAATTTTTTTATTATAGATATTTAAAACGTCAAGTGCCTGTGTGCCTCCCCTGGGTTAATCACCCCTTCCTCCCCTGGATTAATCACCCCTGCCTGCCCTGGGTTAACACTGCTGTATTTTGTACTTCTCGCTGTGTGTTTTATTTTGTCCTCTGTATGTTTAACATGCCTTGCTTGTTATATTTATGTCATGCCCCCAGTGGGACCTTCATTGGCAAATTAAAAGTATTTCTATTCCTGTGTATCTATGACTTCTAATCGTTATCCTTCTGCGTAAAATCACCACTGTTTCCGTGATTCATCAGATGTTTAGACATCATCTTTGAGCAGACGTAAACATTACAAGGACTTGGAAAAGTGACATAGTCTCGGAACATCACGGAAATTAACGAGCTGGGTTTCAGATGAAGAAACTTGTCACGGATAATTTCAAATAGTCCGGATACACGATTATGTCAAACAGTTCATTGGAAACTTGATATTGGACTGAGCAGTCTAACTTCGGGTTTTCATGATATGTTACTTGTTTTGTGGGTGTTTGTTTTCCAGGTCTTGAATATGTCCATTGTTTTTTTTCAGATTTGTCTATAGTCTTGGTTGCCATGATTTTACTCTCAATGGCCAATGTAACATGCATGTATTATGCAAGTGAAACTTGGTAGCATTGTTGTTGAACTAAAACATTATTCGTATAAACTCAACACAATATCATGTTCAATGATGTTGGTCAAACGATTTCTGATACATTAATCCGTGCTCCGCGGTACCTCGAATTACCGAAATGCCCGTGATTTGCCGAAATGCCTCCAGAAATACCGAAATACCCATTAGAACAAACGAAATTCCCATTGAATCATTTTTTTAAAAGTTAAATTAAAAGATTAGGGATTGATTCAATGTGTAAAATACCGTCTCTGAAGAAAAAATAACATAATTTTTTTTATAAAAAAAAAAAAAAGAGTTGTTATTAGAATTTGTGTTAATCTAAGGAAGGTAACTCATGTTATTTTTCTTTCATTTAGAAGAATATGTTCAACCATTAATCATTATTTATATATATACATTGCTAAAGTTGAATTAAATCAACATTCATATATATTTTGCAATTCAAACAAATATTGTAATGGGGAAAGAAATCATCTGTGATATACATGTATAAATTTTGCTAGAGTTATCTTTCTTTGAAACATCGTGAATCCGAGAATTGAAGACAATTGAATTTCCTTAATTTACAATCACAAATTTAAAAACGTTTTATCATAAAAGATTAACATATATAAACTTAATATGCATTAATGTATATAATTAGAGGGGAATTTCGATACTCTTAGGTGGTATTTCGAAAACTAATTCATGGGGGCATTTCGGTAAATTGCGGGCATTTCCGAATATTCGGGGTACCCATTTACATCGGACACAGTTGTTGTTTGTGTCCATAATTATCGAATGATGCCTCGTCGGATAGATAAAATTCTACCAGTATGCCATGTGCTGAATCCATCATTTGAGCCACAGGCACTTGTTTGATACATGGTTCCCCCTCCTTAAAAATAGGGGGACCCATGTATGAAATACCTAAAACAATTGCCTGTGATTTGAGCGCTTAAAATTGCGGCGATTTACAAAACGCCATAAAGAACAAAACTAAAAAAAAAACCAAAAACGCATCTTTACAAGTCAAGGGCTATTGATTAGTTACCTCGTTACAAAATAAAAACAACACGCAATGTTCTTTATGTTAAGAAAAGTACCCCACGAAGACCATTGTTTACTTTCTGTTTTTGCTCTTTCCAAAGTTGCATCTTAAACGAGGAATCTCATTAGATGATTTAATTTTAGCTTATTGCGTCATCACATGTCCCAAATCCGTGTTTTGAATGGTGACTGATGCGAGCATGGTGCGAGGTAACGAATCAATAACCGTTGACTTATGAAGATGAACCCAACGCGGATAGGAACTTAAGAGAAAAACAGAAGTCGGAATATCGAGTGGAAAAAAAAAACATGCCAGGCCGAAATTATGTCATTAAAAACTTTCCAGTCGTGGGGTTAAAAATGGATCGGTCGCGCGATGGCAAACAAATGTTTTAATTTTGGCCGTATAAAATCTAAATGCATACTAAGGAATAGCAGAAAAAGATGAACAGAGAATGGTGAATTTCACAATCCAGGGTTTTGACTCTAGGATGGGTCCAAATTAGTCATATCTTTTAATGTTTTAATGTTAGTACACCTTTTATATTAAGCGAAGCCTTTCATCAGTGTATGCACTTATGAGGGTATTGAAGTTGTAAGAACATCTTGTTTTTTTAAAATATTTTTGGTGAATGTTAAAATTTAGCTTAGTTATTCCAAACAGGAATTTTGTCTACATTTCATAGCCCTTTGGAGTAGGGATAATTTTTCATTAGTATTCGGGTGACCGATAAGGCCTGTGGGCCTCTTGTTATTCTATACAGTTACAGTGTATATTTGGGGCAATTTATAAGGATATTGTGTTTTGCGGGTATCTGATAGCCCCTGCCAGGACAGGGACTTGCAAATAAACCATCATCTTGTAGCGATGGAGTTTTCTTTGTAAGTTACGATTTTTCACAAACTAATTAAAGGACGTTATAAACCACAACCGGAAGTAAGTCAGGATACGTTCAGTACGCATTCTGTCAGGGAAATGTACAGGCGCACCTTACAAGTGTTGTTTTTGTTGTTTTGTTTTTTTAATTTCTTTAATATCACCAAAGAAGAGACATCTGTTTTGCCAGCTTTTATAACTTGTCCTCGTGAGGTAAAATCATTTATTGGAATTTTTTGGGGGGAGGGGGGGGGGGGTGGGGGATGTCTGCGCGTCCGAGAGACTACTTTGTTCTCGATTAAATAGTTTGCATTATTCCGACGTTTGTATATATTTACAATTCCAATATTTTGCCTAAGAAATACTAGTAAACTTCATTTTTGAAAATATGTTATGGTATACTTTTCATGAATCCCGCGAAGTCAGCATACTTTTTTTAAAGCGCTTCCTTAAGTACTCCAGAGTGAAGAGTCACAGTTCCATGGGGAGCATGGAATGGACCGAAAACCCTTGGCTAGCGAAGATGCCTGACATAGTGCAGGTTCGAATTTGTAAAAATCATGACCCCGAGGGTATGTTGGGTCCACAAATAGGGGATGAAATTTATACATGCGAATATATAAGGTTTTTGGTTTGTTTGTTTGTTTTAAATCTTTTTACCAGTTATTCGTACTATTTTTTAAACGCCTTGAGATTTTGAACTGATTTTTTTGTATGCAGGTCGAGTTTCGGTTTTGTTCCGGTTTGTTTATTTTTTATGGAGTTGTGGCCCTTTAACGTAGAAATATTACTGTTAGGACCAGTTTTCCGGACTTTTTTTCTAAACGCCTTGAGAAATATAATTGATATTTTGTACGCATGTGTATATTGATCAGTTACAGGCGTTTAAATTTTGATAAGGTTCGTTGATTTTTGATGGAGTAGAAACCAAGCACTCTACGTCATGGATGTTATCACTCTGATTATATGAAGTTATTGATTCAGAAGAAACTTTTATAAAGTATGCATTTATTTTATAGCTGTTAAAACATATAAAGGATTGTTGTTGAGTAATGTGTGTAACATACAATCTGAATACCGCATTCATTACTATACTTCGATGGATTTCCTACATCTGACTTTACTGCCAACACATCTAGTTATTATAGATAATTGATTATCTATGGAAAATATAATCTTTTTCACTATGATTTTTTTTTTTAGTTTATCCAGTGAATAAAATTCCACTGAAAGATAGTTTTCTATCGTGCGCAAAGTTTGATTTAATACAGATTTTTGCAAAGTTCCGGACTCCTGCACCCCTGGGGCATTAGGTGCGGGGTAAAAACTGCCAAAAATTGACCAATTTTCAAACATCTTCTATTCTACAACTGCATATCTGCAAGAAAAACTAATGCATAGTGATGTAGAGCAGGAAGGCCTCTACTAAATTTGTAACTTCCATGATTCCGGGTTAGAAGTTCTGACTCCAGGGAGGAGCCAAACAAAAAATCTGGAAATCCAGAGTCGAGATGACGTAGACGGTCAAATGACAGATCGTTTGGTCATGTTCTCAAACAAGCGTCGGGATGATTCAGACTATAGTAAAGCAGCGCGGGAAATCACAATTGAATAATATTGCATAAAAGAAGGACCTTTTTAATGCGTGTTTAAATTGCTGCACATATAAATTGAATGAAAGATATCTTTTTAAATTCAAATGAATTTAAGAATTTTTTTTTTTGAATAATGCGTGCATTAGTTAAGTTATATTTATTGATATCATATACAGTAAGTAAAACTTGGTTATTAGGAAGTCAATCGGAGCTCCAAATTAAATGTTCCTTATGTAACATAAATGATCTCTCTCTGTTTAAAAAAATAGATAAAGATTTTACTAATGTAATTGTAATCCGTCATGCCGATAGTTGACAAAAGACAAAATGAACGGTCGTTTATAATCTCAAAATTTGAAACTCAGTATTGCGAATGTGTTTACAATGGTTGTTTTTGTCCAGTGCGACAATTTAAGAGCAAAATTATGAATTTCTTCTCGTCAAACGCAGTAATCGAAAACATAATGCAATATATGAATGACAAACAGAAAAACCGCTATATTGTAAACAGTGGCCTGATTTCTTGGACATTGTCATGTAGTGTACAACCTCATTTCGGTAAAATGTTTTAAGTTATATAAGGCGCAAACTTCCCAGAACAGCCCCGGACCATTCGATATCTGACATATTGGACAGTTTTCGACTTATTATTTACGTTCAAGATCTGTATCATCACAAAACATGATCAACCAAAATAAAAACCTTTTTGTGTTTATCCATGTGTCTGTACATATATCAGTAACTGTTAATAAATTATTACAAAAGGTCGTAACAGTGGCTTCTATAATCAAACATTTATCGATGTGTCAGATCGTTGGTCTTGAGGGGGTGCCCTTCGTTGAATGAGATGTATAAAATTGATATAATTATAAATCTTCTTAAAATGATCAATATGGACCTAGTCAAAACTATCATAAGTATAACTAACGCTGAACATCTACACAATTTTATGCTAATCGTGTTACTTCTCGCCTTGCCGAATAGGTCCGATAATGTGCGATTGGTTGTAGACTTAAGCTTCTATGATGTTGCGATTGGTGATGTGATGTTGCCTCGCTTCGTTCTGTAAATTTCCACAAGGCTGATTCAAAACTAATATCACGGATTGAGGAAGCGAACAGACATATTTATTTATTCAACAATTATCAAAACTTATTTCTTCTGTAAGATCTAACGCCAGCATCGATAAACTACGGATTTACTTCATATCTAAGTTGAAATTAGGTCCTCCATTTGGCTTTGAAGCGTGTCCGCCACTTTACTCTTATTTTTGTTATTTCAGGGTAGTTTAGCGAAAACGAAAGTATAGGAGGTTTTTTATTAATTTTACGATATTTACTAATCAAGTAAGACTATTATTATTATTCTTTATTGCTGAAGACATACGTCTTATGGCATACATGTTTACAAAAATAATAAACAAGTTAACAATTGTATTGTATTGCATGGCATGCATTATATGGTATGTTACACAATACTGATGTGAATTTATAGACAGAGAATGCTATATAAGTAAATCATTACGTAAATTAAAGGCACAGTAAAGATATTTCCCCAAGTTACACAACTCTTTGAAATTTTTTACGCTTAATAATTGTTAATTGTATAAGTTTAAAAACAGATGGGTTTTTCCAATAATACCTCTTGATATATTTCCTGCGCAATTCAATAAAGTAAGGACATTTTAAAATAAAATGAAATCCATCCTCAATATCTAAATTACAAAGTTTACAATAGCGGCTATTTCTTGCTACATTAAAATGACTTCCACTCTCAATGGCAAGATTATGCGAAGACATTCTAATTCTACTAATGTGTTTTTATAAACATGTGGTATAGCCTTCATCAAGTAAAATTGCAATAAAAAATAGTCATAAATGTACATATAAATTTTACATCTTGGTGAGGAGTTGATTTGTTCAACAATACTCTGCACAAAAATATCAGAAATGCTTTGCTTAATTATTGGGAAATAAGTGTTACAATATACGCCATTATATTCTTGATTACACCAAATATGACCCAAACCTATATCAAATAGTTTGTTTTTTATATGGATAGCCCAATGAATCACATGATTTCCATCCTTGTCAGCTTCTTCACGTAAACTTTTGAAACATGTTTTCAAAATACTATTTTCACTTTGTAATAATTTAAACCACTATTATAGCTTACGGACTTCACCTCAAATATGAAACAATATCAAAGGTGCAAGCAGTAACGCTGGAGGAAGCGTTTCGGAGTTTATTGGCAGAATTTGTTCATTCATAAGTATAGATAGATGTAATGCGGTCGTAATCTAGTGTTAAAACAACAATGAAAGTTAACAAGACGCAGAATGTTTAGGTGAGCATTGTGTCACACGGGCCTTTTGTGTATCTTCTCAGAATGAACTTCCAAAACTTATATTGAATATGATAAAATAGCAGAGTATAAAATGGGACAAACGATCAGCAGGAGAGAAATGAAAGATTTGTACTACTCCAATGAAATAATCAATATACTGGTGAAGCATTCGCAGAAATTGTTTCACCTTCGACGTAGTTTAACTTTCACCCGATGGGAGGATGGAGGGGGTGGGGGTACTCTGAGTGAAACACAACGTGTAGTTTGAGTATAGTTAATCAGTATTATGAAATGCTATGAGTATAGTTAATCAGTATTATGAAATGCTATTGACGCTTTTTAAATGAGGTATATCGGCATAAGATTATTTACAACACAGCAGGGTGCCTTGTCACTAGTTTAAATACAATTGAACTCAACCGTGTCGTGACGTTGGTCTATGCTAAGCTGTTCAGGAGAGTTTTTATTCCAGGGTGGAAACCAGGGCAATCACAGTCGCACAATCTTCCAGGTAGGTGACCACGGTATCTGTTTCAGGTGTAAGATCATTGATGGGCATTCAGGGTTATCTCGGGTGTTTGTAAAAACAACGCGGAACGAGTACAGTTATGGTGGATTGTTTTAAGATAAACAAACTGGGGTGTAATCGATTTAATATGATTCACCATGTTGTTTTGAAATATTTACTCGGGTGTTGCGTTGTTGATCGATTCGTCACTGATATTTTTTAGAGGAATATAATATTCTGCAGTGTAATTATTTTCTGTTTGTAAAACGCTTTTAAAATTCTGTAATGCATTGAAAATACCACATTATCCATGATAGGAAAAAGAGTGGAATTGAGATGAGTGTTGAGCTATCGATCACTGCAGAATTAATGTCGCCGGACTGTAGACATAGGCACACTGGAGAGAGGGTATACGTACATTGTATTGATAGAGATAAAAGTAAATACCTCAGAGGGTAAAAGGGAGGAGAGGGGGGAACGGCGGGAGAGGAAACGCCCATATATTCACCCCACCTCTGCTTAGATGTACACGCAGTTGCAGGCGAAACTATATCTATATTGCGTTGTATAGGATTTTGCTTGTGTTTCACTTATTGTATTTGATTTGAGATATGTATCGTTTTTCACACAAGTTAACGGTTTTTACATTCTGCGTCTTCGTAGATCTAGTCCTTGATAACCACATGGTCATGTCGCCTTTACACAATGTATTTTGTATCGAAACAGGAAGTCCGCCATTCTACGGTAGTTTATCTGACTTTTGTACAGTTAGTTCTGTTTCTGTAACAACCTCTAGCACCACAACATGGAGTGTACTGTGTTTATTCTAAACATTTCGGAATAATTTGACTTTATTTTAAACCATAAAGCAGATTTAACCTTTTTGTGAGTAAATGTTGTTTACTGGCATTTATTAACTAAGGATTTTACAAACCCCTTCCTTCCAATCTAACCAATGGTAAGGTTATTTTGTAAATATGGAAATCTAAGGTATCCGTGTAGCAAGAACTAAAGAATAAAGGAGGAAAAGGGGAGGAAAGCAAGAAGAAGAAGAAAAATGTAACGCAATACTCTGTCTACATACCCCTATACAAAAAAAAGATAAAGTAGAATTGCATGTAGTGTGTAATCAATTTCCCAATAGATCTGTAACTGTCGATGCATCATATCTACTCAAGTTTCACATAGGAAAAATGAAAGACTTGTTTAATTATGTACAAAATAACCCTGCGTATTTAGAAATACCTGTACCCAATTTATTCAACTGTTGAGGGGCTCTCGATGGGATTCGTGTTTTCGATATTGAATTTCATTGAACTATGAAGGTTTACATTTAATCTAGAATGTGTCAGTGTTGATATTTTGTAGCCCCCTTGTATGCTTTGCAATAATTTTCATCCCAAAGTTATGAGTTGTTGAACATTTTAAAGCAATGAGATCAATCAGACATGACACGTGGTATACAGCAGTAAAGCTCTGACCTTGGATATTATATAAGATGCAATTAAGAAAATCGCACACTGGAACATACTCGCTCAAACAAGTTTTCATGAATTAAAGGGACTGATTCACGATCCCCCCCCCCCCTAATTTTGTTTTTTAATTGTAATGATCAAAATCTACTTTTGATGTGTTTCATTAGGTTTCACAAAAAATGAAGGTTATACATTATAACATAATCTCATTTTAAAGAGTTTATCATTTATTTTGTAAACAAAGATTGCGGTTTGTTATTGGTTATAAAGTTTTCAAAAGGAATGGATATCGATCTAAGTTTATTATATATACACACTGTATCTATCACATTTCAAGTATTCTTTAGGTAAAATGTGTCATCTAAAAGCTAAATTTGTAAACGTGCAAAATGATGGGATGGGGGAGGTTACGAGTCAAGTTTGTACATTTTCTGCCCAAGAAAGGGGTGGGTTTGGAGATGAAGATCCCAATATGCAAAAAATGACATTTTTATTTTTAAAAATTTAACCAAAGGGGCCCCTCTAGATCCGTCACAAAATGACAACAACTAATTGCATGGAAATTGGATTAACGCTCTATCATAATGGGATGAAATACCCCAATTTTTTCATAACATAGAAATAGTTATCACCCACCCACCCCCCCCCACCCCCCCCCCCCACCCCCCGTAAACAATTTAAGGGGATGTATTACTATGTATAGACACTAGTCTGTCCTAATACATCATTTAAAGATATAGGATTATTATTTTGAGTAGTTGTAATAAATATAGTAATGGATACGTAGAATTGGGGGAGTGGGAGCCCCCCTTTTTGATAATGTTTATTTTTCGTTATTTTTGCATGCAATGATAGTTACATTGGGTGACCACGTTGTACGCAACCGCAGTTGACTTCTTTACAGAAGAAATAAAATACGTGACACGGCAATATCGATACAAACCACAAGGAATCCGGGTTAGCATAGGTCCTCAGTACCCCTTGCTTGTCGTAAGAGGCGACTAAATGGGGCGGTCCTTTGGGCGAGACCGCAAAAACTGAGGCCCCGTGTCACAGCAGGTGTGGCACGATAATGATCCCTCTCAACTTAAAGGCCCTAGGCGCTGAGCATAAGTATATGAGTGAAAAATTCTCGAGAGGGCCGTCAAACAGTATAAAACCAAACCACAAGGAATTCATAGAACTGAAAGATATGAAAATTTGCAAGAATTAGCGAGAAATTATAATACAGTTTCAATATCAATGCGGACTACATTTCGTGAAGTCACGTGATGTATGAGATAGCAAGATAGATCATGGAGCGGATCAAAGATATGGTTTTAATCAGATTGAATTTCAACCAGTCCGCAGGAAAATCAGCCAGTCTAAATTTTTTCAGAAAGGATATTTTCCCAGTGGCGGATTTAGAGGGGGTCAATTTTCAAATTTAAGGTAAATCGCGGTATCTTGTTTCGGAAAATGTACTAAACGATAAAAGAAACAATAATTTCTTCCACTCCAGGAGAAATAAATGACAAAATCTTTTGATTCTTGATTACTTTATTGGGAGAACTTAATTATTTTTTTTCAAAAACCCTTAAAATTTGTGTCATTTTATTAATTTCACCTTATTAAAATGATAGAAAATAGTACAAATGTCTAAATAGGAGAAATATTTCAAGCCCCATAAAATATGTAAAATCCAGGAGCTTCCGGGGGCTTCGCCCCGTGGACCCACTGCCTCATAAAGTTGCGCCCCCCGTAACCGCAATTCCTGGATCCGCTCCTGTTTCCATCATTTAAATAAGAAAATCAAGATCTGCAAACAATTAACATTTACTAAGCATTTGTTTTACAACAGAATTAAACATTTATTAAAGTTCAAAAGATAAATAAATTTCAAAATCACGATTATCATGGATCAAGTTTATTTCGAATTTTTTAAAGATGTATTTCTTGGCTAAAATAAACTTTTATTATGATACAAAACTCGCAAAAGAATATTTTTAAAAAATGAGTGTGTGTTGTTGTGATCTATAAAATCCCCACTATTTGTTTTTTTGTACCTATGGAAACTGCGAATAAATAATCATACTTTTTACAAAAATAGCAGATTGATACCTAACACCGGTCTACAAAAAATGTAGCTGTCAAACAAATCCAATTCACCTTCCCGGCGAAGCTGTGTGCATTCAGATGGGAAGTGATTTAAAAAATAAAGAATAAATTAACTTTGCACGAATTTTACATGCTTCCTTGCGTCTCAAAAGAAGTTGCTACGTCATTCGAGGACACATGAAAATTGGCAAGAATATATATATATATATATATATATAGCATTGGTGATTTTCATCTGTTACAGTCAAAACATCAGTCTCTACCCAGAGTTATCGTTCCTTACACTCACATACATTTCTGTCAACGTCTCGAGGGTTTTACAAGATTTTTGTAAAATGGCACGTATGTACGCGTATGCTCAAATAAAGTATGGTTTCGACTTCAGATACAAAATATATACGTAAACAAGAAGCATTTATTTGGGTTGGGTTGTTCTATTTTGCACTAGGCCTACACATCATATGTACATACCCTGTCATAGGTACATGAAAAATACATGGTAATGGGGAAAGAACTACAAATAGTTGTTTGTCCTACATTTCCCGATATTTTATAAAGTAGTTCTTAGTTTTATTAGCCGTAAAAAAAAAATGGATTTACATGTGTAATAACATTGCTTATTTTGAGACGTTGACAGGTGTATGTGGGAGCAAGGAACGACAACTCTGGGTAGAGATTGTCAAAACATTTGACATCATAATGCACAACTGACCGCGGAATACAGATCCCCATTCTCTACCCATAGTTCTGTGAAGCTTGCGTAATGCACCCTCTGGTAGGCCTAAGAGAATGTAGATCGCCGGGCAGCGCGGACGATTTGAAAACTAGATTTTGAAGTCAATTTCAATCCATTTTGGTTTGAACTTATTTTATATAATATAAAAAAGATGTAACAATGAGGTTCTCACCCGAGAATAATTGATGATAACAATTCGGGCACGTTAAATCAGGGGTGGCCACTGGGTGGGGGATCTATCTTCCATTTTCATTTCACCTGAGCTGAAAGCCCAATTGAGCTATTCCGATCGCTTCTTGTCAGTCTGTCTGTTTGTCTGTGAACTTTTCACATTTTCATATTCTCAGAACCACGGGGCCAATTTCAGTCAAAAATGATACAAATCATCCTTGGGTGAAGGGGATTCAAGTTTGCTCAAATGAAGGGTTATTATCCCATCAAAGGGAAGGTAATCACGAAAATGCAAAAAAGGTGGGTCATTTAAAACTCTTCTCAAGAACCACTGGACCAGAAAAGTTGAAAGAGGGTGTTGCATCGAAGCGGGAATTTTCCCTAATCGGAATTCGGTGCCAGCACTCGTGACGTGGAACTGACCTTCATCCATATTTATACTCATTGCGTATATTTCATTTAAATACCTGTAGGATTCCCCAGTACTAAGGACAAGCCTAATGCATTTTATGTGTCAATACATTATACATGTAGTCGAAACATAATTTTTTTGAAATCATGAAACAACAAAGAAAGACATTTCATTGTTTATATTTATATTTTTATGTATTGTTTTAAAATATAAACTAGATTTTTAAAAGTACTAAAATATCTTATGGTTGACCCATTCGTTAAGCTAAACGAAACAGCCAATTCACCCTTTGACCTTGATGACGCTCCATATTTGGTAATGATTACACAGACAGATGGTACATAAAACCTGGATCAACTAGTTTGCAATAAACATGCATTCATTGTCCCAGATGAAAGCAATGTCAATTTCAATAGAAATATAATATGAGAAAAGATTCAGTGAATGTAAATGCATCCATTAGACTACATGAATTTCAATATCATTGCAGATATGGCGGAATCATCACAATCGCGCGGTCATGTTATGATAACCGGAGGGGCAGGCTACCTGGGATCCACACTGATTCCAATCCTGTTGGAGCAGGGCTATGAGGTTACGATTTACGACATCTTTTTTTGGGGACCCACCTCCCTCATCTCATTCGCAGCTCACCCCCGGCTTCATATCGTCCATGGTGACATCAGAAACAAACAAACGCTGGCTGAACACATGCACGACAAGGACGCTATCATACACCTGGCAGCCATTGTCGGATATCCCGCCTGTGATAAGGACCCAGATTTAGCCATTGACACAAATGTAGTTGGGACCAGGAACATCGCTGAACTGAAAACTCCAGATCAGAAGCTGATTTACGCCAGCACCGGGTCCTGTTACGGCGCAGTGGACGGATTGTGCACGGAGGAAACTCAGATCAGTCCCCTCACTCTGTATGGTAGCAGCAAAGCGGACGCGGAAAAAATGGTCCTGGCTGCCAATGGAGTAGCTCTTCGTTTGGCCACTGTGTTTGGACTCTCGCCTCGTCTTCGTCTCGACCTACTCATCAATGATCTTACTTACAAGGCCCTCACCCTGAAAGAGTTCGACTTGTATGAAGGTTCATTCAGACGCACCTTTCTACACGTGAAAGATGCTGCGCGTGCTTTTGCATTTGCGTTGAACAATTATGACAAAATGAAAGGAGAGGCATTTAATGTAGGTGATGAAGCGATGAATATGACCAAATCACGTGTGGCCCAGCTGATTCAGGGGCACGTGAAGGGCTGCGTTATTACGGAATCGAAATCCGGGGAAGACAAAGACAAACGCGATTACGAGGTGTCGTACCAGAAAATCCGCAAACTCGGCTTCGGCTCGACAATATCTGTGGAGGAGGGCATCCGAGACATGTTGAAGATCCTGCCTCACATTGAAACTACGGACGTCTGCAAATTCAAGAACGTGTGAAGTACCAACATCTGTCACTATGCTGTCAAGTTTTGACCAAAACATTTCGACTGTACTTTTTACTCAAAGGTGTAATATGTGAAGACAAAGCTTTAGAGCAAGACAATTGAATTTTATCGCTGATATTAACTATTCTTCCATTTGGAGCCTCTTGGTGAAATACATTTAGTTGTTGTTATTGCTGTTTGGAGTATAATAATACACATTTTAAAGTTTTCATTTATTCAATTTCAACCTGCATATAGTGATTCCTCTGTATTGTGTACCGGACATGGAAGATTGGAACTTTTGTTTCTAGTATTCTGAAATATCCAAAAATGATCGCTCGAGTTTCCCCTTGTATATGTGAGATGTTTTATCGATGTCAATAAATTATAGAATTTGTACGAGGTGCATACACTAGTTTGTGTAATACGAGATGAGCGATAATGTGCGGGTCGAAACCAGACTGTCTGAAACCTGGCGAATTATATAAGACATGTCAACCTCACCATCGACTGAGGAGAAACAAAGGTTTAGTTATTCTCCATTGTAATTATGGGTGGTTTTTTTTTTAATTCCTAGAATTTTAGAATTTACTATTTAATATGTGTGTATATTCAGTTCGTCGCGGATTTAGAATTTTCATCTCGCATATTTTTTTCACCAGCGGAAGTATAAAAATAGGTAGTTCCCAGTTATGAAAATAATCCAAAAAATGCATAGAAAGTGTCTAACTAGAGCTTTTCTAATCAGATTTTTTTATCATAAAAATTCAGTGTATTCATAATAAGTGGATTTTTTAGTATTCTGAAATATCCAAAAAGGATTGCTCGAGTTTCCCCTTGTATATGTGAGATGTTTTATCGATGTCAATAAATTATAGAATTTGTACGAGGTGCATACACTAGTTTGTGTAATACGAGATGAGCGATAATGTGCGGGTCGAAACCAGACTGTCTGAAACCTGGCGAATTATATAAGACATGTCAACCTCACCATCGACTGAGGAGAAACAAAGGTTTAGTTATTCTCCATTGTAATTATGGGATGTTGTTTTTTTTAAATTCCTAGAATTTTAGAATTTACTATTTAATGTGTGTGTATATTCAGTTCGTCGCGGATTTAGAATTTTTATCTCGCATATTTTTTTCACCAGCGGAAGCAGAAAAATAGGTAGTTCCCAGTTATGAAAATAATCCAAAAATGCATAGAAAGTGTCAAACTAGAGCTTTTCTAATCAGATTTTTTTATCATAAAAATTCAGTGTATTCATATTAAATAAGATTGAATTTTTTAGTATTTAGTTCTTGAAAGACAATGATGCAACCATTACGTCATCTTCTTACTAAAAGTAACATGAGCTCTAGAACAATTTAGGTCACAGGTGTCAATTGAGTGCAAGTAGTACACAACACTTTTAATGTGCTGATTTCATAGATTAAACTGATATATTTTCTGCTCGAGTGGAAATAAAAGAGATCTGCGTATGCAAGAATGAACCAGGTATTGCTGAGAATAGTTGTACTATGAAATAAGTATTGATATGTACCCATCTAACTATTAATGGACGTTTGTTTTTTTTTTAATCCTTTGTGCCTGTGTAATGTATACCATTTATTCAATAGTTTACACACACACGCACGCATATTGGAACCAATGAAATAGTGAAGATAACGAACAGTGACAAATCTCTTGAATACAAAATTAAGAATATAAGGCATACATGGATTCCTGAACATGCCAGAGGCGGGATGAGGTGTCTAGGAGGAGTAAGCATTCCCTGTCGACCGGTCACACCCGTAGTGAGCCCTGTATCTTAATCAGGTAAACGAAGTAATCCATTGTCCAAATCCGTATGTAAAGTACGGTCTAAACCTCAACTTGATGACAGGTTGTATTTGCAAATAAGACCATTGCTTTAATTGAATTTTGGGAAATGCTGACTTTAATCGATATCGAAACTACAGAAACCCCTGTAAGTGTAACATTAACCTTTTTGTTAGTAGTAGCAACAACCACGCTCGCTAGGTGGCGCGTCATGTTCTATTTTTATTTCTACAGGATTTTTTTACGGGCTAGTATGGATAAACCTAGAGCCTACGAATGATGCGAAGTTGATCGTTCGGATCTAAAATAGCTATATTTAGCGTATCTCACGTGATTAGGCATATATTCCAGAAAATCCCTTTGAGATTGAAGCGATTAAGCAGAGCGAGTATATGTAAACTTTTACTTAACGGTGAAATACGCAACAAAGAGTGACATATTAATACATTTTATGCGTGAATAAATTATACTGAGGTCAAACATGGACGATAATTGCCCGTGTTCATATAGTATTTGATTGATTTAGATATCCAAGGAAAGATAACTCCCATTATTAACGTACTCACAACGTACCGGTGGTATACAATAATACAATGTTTATACATTTCTGAATGATGAGTGAATCTTTATTTTCATCAGAATCTTTTCCATCACACTCGCAGACCAGGTCCCCATACCCCTACCAGTGTCAATCTGTGACTGATAGCAGTGCGGTATTTAATTTGATATAGTCTAGAGGAAATTCGAAATATGGTAGCGACATTTCTTCCTAGCTGGATTTGTAACGTTTACAGAAAAGTGGGGTATGGACTGGGGGTGGGGGGGGGGTTAAAAATGCTATTTGCCAAATTTTCAACAATATTAATTACAAGGCAAGGCAAAAGGGGTCATAAGCTACAGATGATGCAATTTTCACTTGCAAGGTGCACTGCCACTAGTTACACTTAATTAGTGACTTACTTACAGATAAATAAAGTAACTTACAAATATTTTATTTATTTATTTATCTATCATTTCATTTCATTTTTTTTTAATATCATGGTTTGTACTTGAAGAGTCATCGCAATAAAGGGACATTAATTATTAGTGTTACAAAAAAATCTGATCATGCAGTTTTTAAATTTTTGAATTTTGAAAAAATAAAAATAAATAAATAATAGATTCTGATACCACTCAGCCCCCCGACTGGCCAGAGAGTTCTGCTTCTGTCAGTTCTGATGCAACTAGCCCAGCCCCCAGACTGGCCAGAGAGTCCACTGTTTCGGTAAATTCTGATAATGATGCAACTCAGCCCCCCCCCCCCTCCCCGACAGCTCTACCAGCAGTTCTCGGAAAAGACTTGCTGATGTTTAATAAATCAGTTTTCCTATTAATTTTACTTTTGCTCCTGTTCATCAGTTCATTAGGCTATGTCCCAATCTGATTAAATTTAAAATCGTTGATCCGCTCCGTATTCCCCTTCCTTTCCTGTATCTGTGAAGTCCAGAGGTGAGATATATTCTTTCCAAAACAACTAAGAATGTTCATAGAACAATTTAGTATTAATTGTTTTCCTTTTCTGTTGTATGCCTTATTTCAAGAAATAACTTTCAGGTCACTTTTTAATGTGAAATGGAACATTTTCAATTTTTGACAACCTGACGGTAGGGGTGTTTAAGACACTATACCTCATTTTCTGAAAGGAAGTGGAGTAAAAGGAATTCAGAATTGGATTCAGCATACTCAAAATTGGTAATTACACGTGCTTTTTATTGTTTTGGGTAATGGTGTTTCAAGAAATAAAGTTGGGTCACTTTTTGATGCGAAATGAAACATTTTCCGTTTTTGGCAACCTGACGGTAGGGGTGTTTAAGAGACTATACCTCATTTTCTATAAGAAATTGGAGTAAAAGGAATCCAGATTTGAAATCAGCATACTCAAAATTGGTAATTACACCTGATTTTTATTGTTTTGGGTAATTTTTAAAAAATGGGTGGTGGTTGCTACTATTAGTAGCCTGCCTCGATTTATAAATTAATTATACACAGAACAAACTCATTCGTACATGAGTTTAGTTCTTTGGTTCAACCTTATATTTCCACTACTATTAAAAGTGGCCAACCAATAAATCTAAATTTCCATGTAAAAAAAATTATAATATAAAAGTGGATCATGATTATAGAACACCATAAATGTCTTTTGTGGCTTTTTAGCTCACCTGATCTATAAGCTAAAATGAGTTTTTCTGATCACCTGTTGTTCTTCCGTCTGTCTTGAAATATATAGGAAATTTGAACAAAAATATGTTGCAGGGCCACACTAACTCATATCAATGAATTCAGGATTTTTATACCCCCCGAACGAATTCTGGGGGTATATAGGAATCACTCTGTCTGTCAATCTGTCTGTCTCCAGATTCGTGTCCGGGCCATAACTTCTTTGTTCTTTGACATAGGCATACTATACTTGGCACACTGGTGGATCACCATGAGACGATGTGTTGGGTACCTTCATGACCTCTATATGACCTTGACCCTTGACCTTAAGGTCAAAATTAAAGGTTTTTTACAATGGATTCGTGTCCGGGCCATAACGTCTTTGTTCTTTGACATAGGCATACCATATTTGACACATGAGTGTATCACCATGAGACGATGTGTCATGTACCTTCATGACCTCCATATGACCTTGACCTCAAGGTCAAAATTAAAGGGTTTTTTTTACAATGGATTCGTGTCCGGGCCATAACTTCTTTGTTCTTTGACATAGGCATACCATATTTGACACATGAGAGTATCACCATGAGACGATGTGCCATGTACCTTCATGACCTCCATATGACCTTGACCTCGAGGTCAAAATTAAAGGTTTTTACTATGGATTCATGTCAGGGCCATGACTTCTTTGTTCTTTGACATAGGCATACCATATTTGACACATGAGTGTATCACCATGAGATGATGGGTCAGTACCTTCATGACCTCTATATGACCTTAAACTTTAACCTCAAGGTCAAAATTGATTATAGGGTTTTGACATAGTCATACCATACGACATGGGTGTATCACCATGAGACTATGTGTCATGTACATTCATGACCCCTTTATGACCTTGACCTTTGTTCTCAAGGTCAAAATTATAGGTTTATGCCATGGATTTGTGTTCGGACTATATCTTCCATTTTCTTCTACAAAGGCATACCATATTTTTACACTCAGGAAAGAGGTAATTTATACCTATTAACAACACCCTTTGGGAGATTGGGATAAGCGGGGGGCATTCTTAGTGAGCATTGCTCATAGTACAGCTTGTTAGGTCACCTAAGAAAACTCAGATGGCCTATTGCAATTGGTCTGCATCCGTCCTCGTGCGTTAACAATTGAACATTTTTTAAACTTCTTTAAAATAACTACCATTCCAATTCTTTTAAAATTTGGTTTGAAGCATCTTTGGGATCTTTACACATAAATTGTAAATTTCAGAACTCTTACACCCCTGAGGACATATTCTAATTTTCTTTGAAAAATTTACAGATTGTTGAACTTTCAGTTAAGGGAAATATTTTCCACACAGAGCTCTTTGTTTATCTATTTGCCACTGTTTTTAAGTTTGGTGTCATATTATATAACAATTCCTATGTGTTTCCTTGGAAATGGTTTAGAATGCTTAAAATTTCATCATACAATACTAAGTATAGAGGATCTTTTAAAAATCTTTTTCCAGGACAGCGAGACCATTTTGATTATCAATTTTGATGTATCCCTAAGATGTTTAATTAAACATTTTACATCAGGGGTTTGGTAGGGCTACCATACGGATTACATTGGTAGTTTTACCTGAGAATATGTCGGAAAATGAACTTTGAAAATTTTCTCTTCTGGAGTAGCAGGGCCATGATAAGAGATGTTACTATGCAACAGCCCCAGGTAGTTCACATTCAAGTTTATTCAAATCCTAACCTCAGGAGTAGGATGGGTCTAAGTTTTACATACGAATAAATCTTTAAAAAATATCAAGAGCAGCAGGGTCAGGATTAGTCACATCAATATGTAAGCTTCCCTGGGTTGTACAGATTCGTGTTCCTTTAAATTAATGCCCTAGGGATAGGATTTGGCTGCAATACATGAGAGTGTGCTGGGAAAGTTTGAACATCTTCTTTAAAATCGGAATAAAATTTTACATGATAAAAAATGAATATAAGATATCTCTATGTTGTGTGGATTCGTGTTGGATTCAAGGAAGAGGGGCATATTGCTTTGCACCTGTCGGTCGGTCGGTAGACCACATGTTGTCCGCTCAATATCTGAGAACCATTCACTTGATCGTAATGATATTTCATATGTGGGTTGGTTATGGGTAGAGGACCCATATTGTTTTTCAGGTCAAAAGTCAATCTACTCTGGACATAGGAATAGACTGTCCGCTCAATATCTTTAGAACCCTTTGCTTGACAGACATCAAACTTGGTACACTGGTACATCTTAAGAAGGAGATTACCCCTAATGATTTGAAGTCATATGGTCAAGGGTCAATCCACTCTGGAAATAGGAAGATGAAAAAGGTAATTGTATCCCTTTTGTACACGATTTATGGGATAGAATGGTGCTTCTTCTATGATGCTATTTTTATCAATAGGTGGTGACTTTCGTTATGTTTTATCATGTGAATTTTTTTTTTAAATCGAAAAATCTACTTTCCACACATTTTCATCATAGTCCAAATGCTTTAAAATATCACGATTTATTTTCTTTTGTAAACTTCATTTTTGCGATTGAATTTATCTAGATATTAGATATACTGAAATGATAAAGAAGCTGGTCAACCCCCAAGTTAATTCGCCAATCATATATAGTGTATGTACGATTCACCATTGTGTATGTACCTCAACACGACAAATACCAACAGGGGATTACTTACTATGTATTCATCTATGTCGTGTCTATTGACTTGTGAGAACAGTGAAGATAACGAACAATGGTCAAGTTCATAAATCCCACAAAGAATACAAAATTCAGAACAGGACAAACACGGACATAGGGGTGGGATCAGGTGTCTAGTGGGAGTAAGCATCCCCTGTTGACTGGTCGCACCAGCCATGGGCCCTACATATAGAATATCACACTCTAATGTTGATCTCGGACCTGGGATTGGCCCCGAGAGTTGATCTCGGCCCGAGCCCGTAGGGCGAGGGCCGAGATCACTCGAGGGGCAATCCCAGGTCCGAGATCAACATTAGAGTGTGATATTGTTTATATCATATACCTAAAACACAACAAGTTGATAAACGTTTTTTTTTTAAAAAAAAAGGGGGGGGGGTATTGACCCAAACATAAATACATGGTATACTGTACAACGATATTTGACTATTTTATTCCTTCAGTGAGTTTACTTTAACGGTTATGTTTCCAGTACTATTGGCATTGTGAAACAGCTAAAGTCTGGGTTTTGTAGCTTTATTCCATTGCTGGTCACGATAATTGGATGATTAATCATGGGCATCCCCTCATGTGGTCTAGAATCTGGACGTTTCAATTAACTGAACTGCTTGGCTGAGAAACTCGTCATATATATCGCTGTGTTGTTCATGTACATGTATATACTATTAAGCAGCTCCTAGGGGCTCGGGCCGAGATCAACTCTCGGGGTCAATCCCAGGTTCGAGGTCAACATTAGAGTGTGATATTCTATATATCTCGATCAGGTAATCGGAATAACCCGTAGTCAAAATCCGTATGAAAATTGGTATGATTGGTCAGACAGCATTCGACCTAACGACGGGTTGTATTTGGAAATAAGATCTCTATACGACAAACAGAATTTGCGAAATGCTAACTTCAATGTTGAAACTCCTGTAAATTAACCATGCACAGTACATACTCTTGCGAATTGAATCAGTTGAGGGAAATGAAGATAATATTCAGGTGATAACGGAATATTGCTACATAAATATGAGAAGTTGACGATGGAGAAGATTAATTCATTCCGTTGCTCATAAAGTTTAGTTATTAGTTTGCTGTTAATGGTCTATGTTCAATAAAATATTCAAATATGAAGCAGATATGGAAGACCCTGTGATGCCTTTTATGTCGAGTTCACTTGAATATATCGAATCAACATATGAATGAAAATGAACATTGGTAATAGATAAAACATCGTCGATATATTTGAGGTACACAATGTGGATCCATCCTCATGTGATCATGTTATAGGTTTTAGCAAACATCTTTATTAAATTAAACTTTGAGCATGATAGAAATATCCTTCAGAGGAATTTTATTCACTGGATAAATAAAAAATCTGGTGTACTATTGATAGTGAAAAAGTTTTTAATTTCCTTAGATACCGAGTAATCAATTTTTTATCATGAAAAGTATATTGTCAAGGGCAATAACTCCTATGCTGGTATTTCCTCTACTGTGTCTATAATACAACGATTTCCCTAATATCCTCAATTGATTTATACATATTTATAAATTAGCAGTTTTTCTAAACTGTTGACTTTAAAATTTGTTATTTTATCAGGTTTTTATGTATCTTTATCTATTTCTGTTTTACGAAATGTATGACTAACTGGTGTTGACTGTATGTCCGACATCTCAAAAATGGTGGCAACATATGCATTTCCACTTTTAATCATTACTATCGATAAGTCACATAAGGATGGAGCTACCTTAAATGCAACTGCAAGATATTTTTTCTTCTCGTGTACAAGCTTTTTAAATAAATTCTGCATCATCAGAATACAAAATCAGGTCAGCAAAAAAAGGAGCACAATTCATGTCTATGGGAATTCCAACAGACTTTTGAAAGACTTCGTCAACAAATACACGTAGATATATCAATGAGAAACTCCAGCATCTTTTCAATATCAACTTCAGAGTACTTGTGCATAGAATCAGAGTGATGTTTAACAAAGTAATTTTTTAATGACTGACTGATCACGCCGCGTTGGCCTGGAGGTTGAGCGTTCGCCCCACATGCGGAAGGCTGGGGTTCGAATCTCGGCGGCGACAAACCTAAGTCGTTAAAACAGGTAATGACAGTTCCATCGCCGAACGCTTGGCATAAGGTGTGAATGTCACGGGTCCTCGGAGATGGCCTTAAAACGGATGTCTCGTGTCACAGCAGGTGTGGCACGCTAAAGAACTCTCACTGCTCAGTGACAGTAAACTCCGAGCAAAGGCCTAAATTTGAAGAGCTTTACCGGTCTTGGCGACGTCTCCATATAAGTGAAAAATTCTCGAGAGAGACGTTAAACAAGATACAATCACAAGATAGAATATTTCCGTGTTCCATTTTTATTGAAAAAGCAGCTGTCTATGATATGAAAAAGCTTAGCCTTTAAATCATCGTGAGAAAAGGTCGTGTAAAGTGTTGAAAAGTCCTACGTGTTGACGCTGTTGATTTGGGGAAAGCTTCGTGATTTCAAATTTACTGAAATTTCTTTAGAATGTTTTAGAATTCACGTTTGATTTACACCACTTCCGGCATATGTTGCGGTACAATACGTCTGAAATATTTCTTTCAAAAGCAGATAATATTTCTGTGAGGAGCAAAGATAAGGACGTAGTAGAACATTTACTGGATCCATCAATGTATCTGTGTAAGAGTTTTTGTAAAGTTTGGAATCCAGTATAGGTAACGTATTTCATATGTATTCATCCCATTGACAGCGATATTAATTCAAAACGGAAGAGTGATTTAAAAAAAAAATTCGTCGTTTGAAAGAGAACTTGGGATTATTAAGTTGGATTACCAAATGTGAAATTCAAGCCAAGTTCGTTTGAAATATACATGTAGTTGCAATAATGAGCCTTATAGACAAAACCAATATAGTTACAACCATTATATATTCCTCATGCAACCTACCCAATTCTTTCATCCCTTCTGGTTTGCTACACACTTTTGCTTTAATGTGTCAGCTAAATTCTGTGATTATGGATGTTGCCCATTACAGGCTCTTTAAACACCCGTGCCTTCAAATCACTCCATCAGTTCCTTGAACTTAAGTTTACTAACAAAGGAATAGATGACGACAACATAAGCAACATTCTTCGTCATAAAAGGGTTCAGTCTTGTATTCAAACATTTCAAGTTCAAGTCTGCACATACTGTGGTATTTTCCAACAAATGTACTTCTGCTGTTGCATCCAAGTTTTTTAATTACAAAATTTACAATACTTATATATAGACCATCTAAAATTAAAATCACCCTACATGTTCTTGTTCTTCTTTCAACTATAGTCCAGCTTGGCAAGTCATTACTGGTGATGTAGATATAGTTGAAATGATGACTTGATGTAGTTCCACCCTCATGTGACATCATAAGATTACACAATGATTTAATAAGATTTATGCATGACAGGAACATAAATTTTGTTAGAGTCTTTTTCAATAGTTATTGTAAAAAAAATCTTGTAAACCATGAAATATTTCAAAACTCTTAGTTATGTATGAATAATCAATTATATGTTTCAAAATATTGGATCCAGTGGCAATAACTCTGTTTTCGTTAAATTATTGATCAAGTCCATTATGCGATAGATTTCCTTTATTTTCACAACATTTTGTATATTTTCTAAAGAAACACTTTCATGAAATTGTTATGAATACTATCATATCGTTTTAGCCAGTTTTTGTGAAATTTTGATAATGCTGTTTTAGGAAAATTGCAATTTTCTGACGTTAGTAAAAGGTATATATGTGCTAATTGATAAATAATCTATTAGTACCGCAACATACTTATTTTATCAGTTTTATTTGTTACTAAGATGTATTATTTGAAGAATCAACAATCAAATAAAAGATTGAACTTATAATTCTAGAAGGATGGAATTACCTTAAAGCCACTAATTATTTCAAAAGGTTCAAAATTCAAAGAGCCCCGATATTTTAATTGGCGACAGAACATAATCTCTATAATGAATTCTGTTGAAGGTCACGCCAGACGATGATCACGTCAGACGATGGGCTAAATATTAGAATATGAAAAGGAAGAACCTGATAACCTTATCAAAATAGATGAAAAATTTATGAGGAATATTAAAATCTTGTATAACTGTGTTCTGGTGTTGAAAAAATACACAATTATGGACTAGCTATGGCTTCATCAAATAGCGTATTCAAAACTTTCAATTGGACAGAGTTAAGTTTTGCACGAATGTGATGCAGACCTAATTGTCTGTGGCGTAAGGTAAAGGTGAATCAAATGAGACATCGTGTATATTAGGAAAAAGTCCCATTATATTAACGTTATTCTATGTGGACAATTAGAATTTCCACATTATCTATATTATCATTACATTAACGTTATTCTATGTGGACAGTAAGAATTTCCACATTACCTATATTATAATTACATTAACGTTATTCTATGTGGACAATTAGAATTTCCACATTACCTATATTATCATTATATTAACGTTATTCTATGTGGACAGTAAGAATTTCCACATTACCTATATTATCATTATATTAACGTTATTCTATGTGGACTAGTTAGAATTTCCATATGACCTATATTATCATTACAGACTGTGGACAAAAGTATTCGCACGATCTCGTCATTTTTCAAACGTGTTTATCGAGTATCATACATTGCGGGTTATCTCTCTTTGCACAGACATGAGTTATCCTTTCACCGATGATGTATTTAAAAAGTTGAAGGTCAATTATGTGACGTAATGATGTTTGTGTTCGTCTGCATGTCTGTTTATACATGCAAGGCAGTGATTAGAAAACATGGGTTGTAAACTTCGGAACTCGGTATAGGCTGCTAAGAATACATCGTAGCATTAGTTGAGGGCTGTAAAAGTTCCGGAGAAGTTGGAAAATTATTAAGAATTTTTATATAAACTGTGTATAGTACTTCGAGTGCGAGGTACAACAGAAAATTAACAAAGAAGTGGACGAAAGAAATTAGTGAGTGCACGTGCACAACGGAGACTTATTAGATAGACACAGTTGGATAGACAAAGACCGCTGTCGGACGTTACAAAAATGTAATGAAAATAACAATGCAAATATTTCAAAGAAAACTATTTGGCGATGTTAAGGTAATGGCAAATAAAACTTCAAATTACTTGCCCTTGATTACAGGTGGCGAACGATCCGTTAACGTCCAAGGCGTTTCTAACCTCAAGTTTAAGAGAGCGTCGGAAGTACATGTTTAGATTAGAAAGTTGTTGAATATTTAGTAACGATGGCGGATTACGGTTCGCAGGACCTCACTGCGCTTAGAGACGAACTTAGAAAACGCATTGCAAGACTCTCTGGGCGGAAAGGAAAGCACGTTGAGAGTTTCAGCTGTAACCGAATTAATTTTCTGTCACATCGATTAAATAAAGACATTCAATACACATTGAACGTTTTTCATTATAAACTACTTCGTGGTGAAGTTTACATGCTTAAACAGTAGTTTAGGTTGAATATATAATATACAATACATCGTAATTCTTTATAAGTTGTTGAATTGCATATGTTTAAAACAATAAGATGCGGACCCCCCCCCCCTCTCTCTCTCTCGATCGAGGATTAAGAATATCAATTATTAAATATATCCATATTTATCTGAAATTCTGTTATTAACCTGTTAAAATGTGTAGCAATAGTGAATGTAGATGTATAACTTCTCTTTATGAAATAAAATTCACGATAGTGAAGGCACATGTATACAGAGTACATGATACATCATACCACATTTCACAGTTTATGTGTGTGTTTTAACTTATATCACTTACGTGATGACGTCACGATAGGTAAAGTTTGCGATTAACTTTTTTATCAGTCCATAGGGCAAGCGAGAGCATAAAAATTGGCAGGTCAAATAAATATTACTACCCCATGTGCTAGCTGTACAATAATGATTCAAAATTTCGAGTTTCTACATTTTAATTGAATATTACAATTTGGATTGCAAGTTTAAGACGGAAGTTCAAGCTTTCTTTCAACTTCTAAATTCACGTCTCCATCCATATACTATGATTGATATACTATGAGTTGGTTGTACTCTGTGTGAAAAGCACGACTGTATCCTGCGTATAGGAATGGTTGTATCCAAATGACGTTTGTCCATGGTGTTGCAGGAAACTGATGTAGGCCTACATAATTTGACCCATGTTTAATTTCATGTATAAGGATTTATCATATGTACCATGACATTCATGATATGAATGATTTAATACTAAAATACATCACTTAACAAATGTAGTACACTTTTCAATTTGAAGGTCAATTTGAATGTTCATACTTTAGATTGAAATCGAAGTTACAAGTGAATATTGAAAAACGTAATGCAATGATTTTTAAAAATAAAAACCACAATGAACAATAAGCCTATGTGTGGCTTTAATTATAAACACAACATTGTATATATGATAGTGAAATTTGTAATTTACTTCACTTGGATAAATTAGCTTTATGAATCTGCATTTAATTTTGATAAAAGTAGATATGATTCAAATTTTATTTCTAAAAAATTCAGAAATATCTTAATTTCTTGAGATGCATTTTTCTCACATTATCACCAGTGTGAGATCGACTTTACCCATGTGAGACAACCATGTGAGATTTTTCTGTCTCACACTGCTGCAACATCATTTGATTGTGACGTCATATATTTTCTATGATTTACGTTACACGGTGAAAATTTACGTTACACAGTGAAGTAAAAATATTTTGCATTGTTATCTTTAAATTTTAATGTAGTATAGCTTTCTGGTGGACAACCTTGGGTTTTTTAGTTTACACTTACAGTGTAAACCATTTTCGGGTATGCTCTTTCTGCCTATCTAATTAGTTTTTGCATCGAAGTTCAAATGAGGATTTTGATAATCTAAAATTTTCTGAAAGCTCCTAATTTTATGCACTAAACTGTAGTTAAAATGTGAGAAAATAATCCTTCATTATTTACTCGTGCGGGATAGGGAAATTCCACCTCTGGAACAAAATTCGCTGTCTAGGACTCGGCAAAGCCTCGTCCAAGACTGCGAATCTTGTCCCCTCGGTGGAATTTCCCTATCCCACACTCGTACTAATGAAGGATTCTATTATTCTTCTGGTTTGCGTCAACAGTTAAAATAGGCTAGGACTGGTATTCGTTTCTTTGACGTATTGGACTACTTCCGTGGGTCAGTTGATAAACATGACATAACAACATAACTATGATAATGCAAACTTTGATAAGTTATGAAAGTTTGACAATTTCATCTCATATTTTGATTAATTTCACACGTATTGACTATTGAAGAATCCAAACTCGTTTTCCCTGAAATTCAAACAATATTTTACAACACTTTTTGAATCATTTTCCAATATGCGTTTTTTCAAGGTTTTAAACCTAGAGGGGGTCATTGGGGTCTCAAATTATCCGATACCCTATCTACTTCTGATGTCAAATGATAGCTGGGGTGTAAAGGTAAAACATATTGAAATGTTTAAAAAATCTGAAGGTTTTTGAAAACAAAATTTTCCGGACATGGTAGGCTATGATTAGTCAAAATTTGACTACTATACGTGCATTTTCATCACCTTGAAACCAAGAACATGGTTCAGTAGATGGAAAATTATTGAAAGCAGTCAAATGCAATTATACATTTTCTTCAATTCATATGAAGGAAACATATTTCTATCGTTTAAATAAAGACAGTGCCTTAAAATGTATGTATATTAACACTGCTTGTTTTAAAGTGATGTGTTCTATTTTTAGAAGTGGCTGTACTCTGGGAAAGGCAGCTAAACTCATTTTCTTCGGGAATTTGGACAATATACATCCTCGACAAAATACATGCAGATTTTGATAGAAATATGTAGTTTTTTTCAATACTAAGATGTGGTATGGGGAATTACCTTAAGACAGAAATGGATACTAAATATGTGTTTGTATCAAGAAAATACGGTCCGAGTTGTCAATCGTGTAAAACGTGTGCAATGGTGTGCGGGTAAAATAAACTGGACCGTGGAAAATGAAAGGAAAATGGTAATTTCTTATGACAAGTGCCAGATTGTCTTTGGAAAATACTGTCGAGTATATATATGGAGAATAAGTGATTTAAATCTTGACTGTCGAACTGTATTTTCCCCCCGAAACTGTTAAAATATTTGGGGATGCATTACATGTACGTGTCATGGCGTTATTGCTCTTTGCAGAGTCAATACAATAACTCTGAAAAATATGTAGATAACTTGTGGCCTGTCCAGCAAAACTCTTTCAAGATGACAATTATCTGTTTATGGATGACTATACACCTGTTCATTGATCTTGTCTTTCAACCAATTACAAAACGGACAAACAAAGTCCAGCACTGAAGTGGCCCACACAATCACCTGATTTATGCCCCGAAAAAAAGATTTGGCTGGTAATTAAAATACAGCTTCATATCACATTTGTACATTAGATTCTGGTGATGAACTGTATCAGAAAATTCTGGAAATCTGGACTTCAGTTAGAGTAAATTATACAAAATCTCCATGCACCCTTCCTCAACGAGTGCGCCAAGTTCAAAGGGCCCGAGGGTATATCACGAAAACATTAAGGTACTTGACATTCTTTTATTTATTTTTATTGATTATTGATAGAAACAAATTGTTTATTTACAATATTTTTGCATTTACAAGTTATTTGTCCTGTTCAGACACTCCAAAAATATGTTTGTTTACCGTCAAGCGTTTTCGATAAACAAAATGGCCGCCATCACCCGTGCGAATACTTTTGTCCACAGTTTGTACATTAGCGTTATTCTATGTGGACTAGTTAGAATTTGGCGTATTGAGTTCTACAAGGCACAGTATATAATGTGCCATTAATTTTGTTGGATGAAATTTTGGTGCTTATGCAAACTTATTTGCTTAGATTTAGTGACTTTTTATGCCAAATTGGTCAAAATTATATACCAGCCAAAAACCGACTTTTTACGAAAATGTTATATTCACTACAGTTAAATTTTGCGTTTGAAAAATATCGAAAACTTTAACTGAAACGAATAGGAGGATATTTTCACCATGTATTATTTCTTTTTATTTCGCTGTTAAGTCCCTCACTTTTCTACTATCTAACAATGGCGTGATAGTCACAGAATCCGAGAATTACATCATTTTTGTTGAAATTATTGGTGAACTTCTAAGTTAACAGTTGTCCTTAATTTTATTAAGACCATTGGCAAGGCAGAGCATCTTGAGAGAAAAAAATATCTATCGACTAGGCCGTCGTGATTTTCCATTTTTACTAGCTGACTGATTTCCTGTTGACTGCCATGTCCTTTACAAATAGTCATCAACAGAATTTTTCCTTCCAGATCTGATTTCAATATAAAAAACATTAACAGAATCCATGGGGTAGTAATTGGACCTTGTCTAGGAGAGTAACTCTAGAAGATTATATCGAGAAGCTCGGGGGGGGGGGGGGGGGGGGGGGGATTCAATGATTGCCTGAACAGTGCCAGAATCGTGCGTTATATACCTTGGTATTTAATCTCGGTAAAGTTTATCGTGAAGTAAATTGACCTATGATCTTAAAGTTTAACAGCATTAAAGTCTATAGTGAAAGGAAAGAAACTCGTCAACGTAGCGTGTGTAAAAATGTTTTATTGACTGACGCATGTAAATCATTACATTGTATTTTTTCATCACCTTGAGATTAATGCTCGTTATTGCATAGTATTAGTTACTTGGTTAATCAATTAGTTAATTAGGCCATGTTATAAACTGGAAAGGAACTGTCCTTGCATGATATGAAATCAATCACTCATAAGATTCCATGAATCCTTTGCAACGTCATCATGAAATATAAACCTTCTTTGCATGATATGAAACAATATATGTACATGTAGCATTCTACGAATTATCTTATTACGTCATTATCTTGTTACGTCATTAAGACGTAAGGGATCACTGAGTGTCCTCTTCTTCCTCTTCGTTTTCTCTTCCATTGAAGTCGTCTTGCCCCGAACTTTCCGAGGATCCGGGGCCCCCAGGACCGTGGGACGGAACAGCCTCTGGGTGGTGTTTTCTCACATGCCATACTAAAGCCGACTGTTGACGACATCTGTAATCACATAGCTGGCATTTCATTGGCTTTTCGTCACGATGAATCAAATGATGGATATTCAGGTGTCGTTCGCTCTCGAATTCTTTTTCACATCCGGGTTTTGTGCACTTGTACGCTTTTGCAGAGTTTTTCTGTAGGTGTTTGAATTTTATATGTTCTTGAAGATGCAGATCATTTTGAAATTTTTTACTGCATCCATCATAAATACAAAATACTTGTTGATTTCCATCATGACGACGTACCACGTGGGCTCGAAGGTCGTACTTGGTGCGGAAGGCTTTGCCACACGTTAGGTCATTGCACCGGAAATAGGAATCCTGCTGAGATTTGAGAAGACTTGGGTGCTCAAGTTGTCGATGGTGTTTGAGGATTAATGGATTGCTGAAAGACTCACCACAATCTGGACAGAATATAGCTGGTCCCTGGCTGTCATTTTGTGCAGCTTGTTCGCAATTTTCACACTTCAAAAGTTCAACAGAATCCCCATTAGCATCATTACAAACTACTCTTTGGAATACTGAACCACATGTTCCGCAAAAGTTATTGCCTTTTGAATGTTTTAGATAATGCTCGTCCTTTTTTTCCACGGGGATAATATCATCACACACTTTACAGTGGAACAGTTGATGAAACATTTCATTAGGTTCGTTTTGCTCTACCTCTCCATGTTCTAACTCATAGTACCCCATACTGTTGGGAGAACCGACAGGGCTGTACGACTGCGTATCATCACTACCACCCCCCTCTGCCACTTTTCCACGTTCCGAATTTTCTTTTTTATTCGGACCATCAGAAAACGAACTATCATTTCCAGATAATCCAGGATTTGGTAAACCACTGCTGGATTTTGTATCAACCATACTAGACATATGATTCTCCCTCTGTTCCCTAATTTTCTGCAGATTTATCATATTCTGACGGTTGAAGTCATCCATTTCGCTCTGATTTACTTCCACCATTTGTCCTTCAAACATGTTCTCCAATCGCTTTTTTGGTGGACGTCCTCGACGTTTCATTCCTGGAACATACTGGCTCATTTTCTTATCCTTCTTTGCAGCAGACAAAGATCGCAGACGAAAGGACGTACAGATAAAATTTTGATCAGACGATTTTGACCTGAGATATTCTGATGTGCTTTGTCGTCTTCGTGGCCTCACGCTTACCAAAGACTTGGAAGATAAGACCATTTCCTGATATAAGGCCCCAGTAGACGCGTTTGCCATGGCAGTAGTTGTGACCATTTTCATCTCAGATGAAGATGTGGGGTTCGACATTAAAGGATCAGCATTCATTGTCGATGGAACATAGCTTTGCTTAGATTCTGGTTTTGGAAGAATTGGGGGATTGTGTTGTAGAGGTGGACTGGGTTTTTTGTCAACATTCATGAGACCTGTCGGTGTGCTGGGATTTTGTACATTAGGGTATCCCCCGGATAGCATTGACGAGTCATGTTTTTGTGGTGCAGCAGAGGTCATGTTTTGCACATCTTGTGTTGTAGAACTGCTAACTTCACACTGAGACAGGTTGTTACTTATCGTGTTTGATGCTGTTACGTTGTTACCTGTATTGAGCATGTTATTGACGTTCAGAACAATTGCTGCTGGCGGGAAAGGTTGTGGTATGAACGTGGGATAATTGGAATCATACTTGGTTTGTTTATCTTCAGGAACAACTCTAGACATGGAGGGGATTTTGGGGGGTCTGCCACGCTTTCGCACGGGTTTCCCAAGACTGTTGAGGTTGGTATTTGGGTATACCATCATCATAGACTGAGCAGCTGCAACATGTGGATCCACTGGTACAGGTCCGGGCATGGGTCCGGACATTGAGCTGGGAAAGGTGGGAGTGGGTATAAAGATTCCTTGAGATGTTGGCAGGTTTCCCGTGGGCAGAGGGAAGAATACAATCGACGGTTGATTTGGATTCGATGGAATCGCCTGTTGTTGAATGCCTGCTTGCTCATGCAGTCGTGGTTGTTTGCAAACAGTCTCCTGTTCAAGATTCTGGGGAGAACCCAGTGATACAGCATTAGAATCTTCCATTTTTGTGTTCTGAAGAGCTGCAAATTGCAAATGTTTCCCTGAATCTACTTTTGGAGTTCGCGTACGTTTACTCCATGGTAACTTCAAGACACTTGTATAAACGCCATGGTTCGATGTGTTTTCTGCGATTAATTTCATTTTGCCCTTTTCTAAGTTTTTCTTTTTTGAGTGAACATAAGGTCTTTTGCTTGGCAATGGAGTCCAAAGACGAGGGGTTGCATTCTCTGGCGTAGTGTCTAAAGGCGAACCATCCTCCAAATGGTTTCGTATTCTGTCATGTTGCAAAGCTTCGGTTGGAGAACATCCTGTGATGTTTCCCTCTAGTGACTCACATTCGGAAATTCCACCGCTAATCATGGGATTGATTTGGGCAGAGTTCATCATGGCGAGAACTTCAGGGGGGACATGTTCGGGTAGAACTGGAACACCTGGTCCCATTCCACCAGGGATCATTCCAGTGGTGCCAGTGTGCATACTAACAAATGGATAAGGCGGGGGTGGGCCCTTGTTCACTGTTTCTGGGGTATCCATGTGGATCTTTGGATTATATTTTGTACCTTCTATTGTAACAGCGCCATTTTGAAATTTTACCTGAAGCCCATCCTTTTCATTGTCATCTTCGGAATAAACGTCGTTGCTGTTTTCAATTCCTGGCGTTTGTTCCAAGTTAGAATGGACTGATTCCTCCATACTCTTTGTGTCGTATAGATACGTGTAACCATCGTTGAACTGTGCTGACGTCATAGAACAGTGCACGTCACCGTCCTCCATTGGAATTGTTGGCTGTGTGTGATCTTTATCCGGTGAATAGTCCCGGTCAGGTGACCGTCTATTTTGAGTGATGACGTATGCATCTTGGTCCTGTTGATAGTATTCACTCAAAGTCTGCGTATCAGATGGCTTTGTCTGCTCCTTGGCGTCACTGCTGGGTGGTCTACAAATATGATTTTAGCATCAATTTAAAACAAAACCTGTTTGAGGTTCATTTGTTAATGTTCATATAAATGTCGTTGATTCTTAAGTCATAAAAAACAATTATGTTCACTCAGATCACATAAATCTAAGAGTAATGTACTTCAGATGCCTACAGTGTATAGGTTGTGTCTTCAGTTCATTTTGTCCGTATGTATATCTATCTGCATAAAACGTAAAGGATTATCCAATATTTTACCAAATATTCTCCAACGTACGTTTATTAATTGGGGTTGGGTTGGAAATGCTTAGTGGATGATTTATGGAATGATTACTAAATATATTGTGTGTTTGGGGATGCATTTAAGTACCCTCCCTCGACATGTTTTGTTGTTTGACGTTATTAAGAACTGGTAAAAGATTCAAAGAAAATATTATTCACGATTGATTTTCTTCATGTTCTGGGGTGAACAAAAAAAGCTGCATATAAACAATTATCAGTCATACTTGGAGTAATCGTTGATTAATTTCCTCATGAGGTCTGCTGTGCCCAAGTTGGTGGCACTCCTTAGCGCCAAGAAGTCTTTCAAGAGGTCATCCGGGATATCCAATTTTCCCTCCTCATTCTTCCCGCCAGGGGTCGCGCTACTGACTCCTGGTCTTTCCATAAGAATTGCTTTGTCCTTGTCATTTTTGGTATCCTGAAATACACAAAAATCAGAACCTAACACATCCGTATCGATTGATGAACAACTTAAAATAAAGACTTTTTGACATCATGTGCAATTCCGTTTAAAATTCAATATAACTTCAAATATTTCAAAGAGAAATAATAAACATTCTGAATTCGTTTGATGATCATACGACAAGGTTATAACTTCATCACGCTTGGAACCATCCGCGAAATCTGAGGGCTCACCGTATAATTAACATAGATCATATAACTCTCGCCACGTATAGTATAACGCAAGAGCAGATAACTCTCGCCACGTATAGTATAACGCAAGAGCAGATAACTCTCGCCACGTATAGTATAACGCAAGAGCAGATAACTCTCGCCACGTATAGTATAATGCAAGAGCAGATAACTCTCGCCACGTATAGTATAACGCAAGAGCAAATAACTCTCGCCACGTATAGTATAACGCAAAGACCAGATAACTCTCGCCACGTATAGTATAACGCAAGAGCAGACAATACACGCCAAATACATAATACAGGAGCAAATGACTCATGCCATGTATATCATAAAGCAAGAACAGATAACTTACACCATGTGCACCATAAAACAAGAGCAGATAACTCGTCATGTACACCATAAAACAAGAGCAGATAACTCGTCATGTACACCATAAAACAAGAGCAGATAACTCGGCATGTACACCATAAAACAAGAGCAAACAACTCGTCATGTGCACCATAAAACAAGAGCAGATAACTTACACCATGTGCACCATAAAACAAGAGCAAATAACTCGTCATGTACACCATAAAACAAGAGCAGATAACTCACGGCATGTACATCATAACGCAAGAGCAAATAACCCCCGCAATATATATATAACAAGAGTACCGCAAACGGTACATAATACGCCCGTGTAAATGCTTACATAGGGTGTTTTTTTTAAAGCCATAATTGGTAGAACTCTGCTTCAGGTAGTATCAGCTATCATCAGGCTGTGACAAATACCCTAGCTTCTAAACTGTGAGAGGAGTTATAAGGACAAACGATGCCCTTTATTTACTATAACATTTCCTTAAAATGGGCTAAGTCCAACAACCTATGATTTTCTTGAAATTTGAAGAAAATCAAAATCCTTGCCACTTGCACATTTTCCATACCCATAAAAATACTCTGTAAATTAAAAGGGTTCTCAATTGAAAGCTGTGGAAGGAAAAATAAAAGACAAATCATGCATTCTCTATTCAATAGTTCCTCAAAGCTGACTAAGCTCAACAACTTAAAGAAAATCAAAATCCTTGCCACATGCACATCTTCCATACCCATACAAATACTTTGTAAAATGAGAAGGTCCTCGCTTGAAAACTGTGGAAGGGAAAACAGACAAATCATGTAATCTCAATGTAATAATTCCTCAAAACTGACTAAGTTCAAAACCTGTAATTTTCTCAACAATGGACGGAAATCAAAATGCTTGCCATATACATACCTTCAATACCCATATAAACACTGTAAAATGAGAGGGTTCTCACTTGAAAACTGTGGGAGGAGTTCATCGTACAAATCATGTACTCTCTGTGTAATATTTCCTCAAAACTAACTAAGTTCGACAACCTGTGATATTTTAAAAAATTGAAGAAAATCAAAATCCTTGCCACATGCACATCTTCAATATCCTTGCAAACACTCCGTAAAAGAAGAGTTCGCCGAATAAATTGTGTACTCTCCATATAACAATAATTTTCAAATAAAGGGGCAAAACTTGTAAGTGAGGTCGAAATGGCAACATAGCTACAGAGCAAGTTTCAGCTTGATATGTGACAGAGAAAAGAAGTTAAAAACAGAAAACCTAGAACAGACGGGGGGAGAGACGGACGGACGGACGTATACAGATGTACAAACGTACATGCATCGCTGTACCATGATACGTACCGTGTAAAGACGGGCGTATAATAAAGCAAATAATTCATATCATATACGTCATAACGCCAGAACAGACTTTGTGTGGAAAATATATAAAAGTTGTACAGTAACGATAGGAAACTGAAATGTATCCACATACACGTTGTGAATTTTGTAGATCTAAATTACATCGACATGTTGTGAGAGATGTAAACAAGTCTACATATATTCATATACCGTTAGATATATCAACAAATCTATAAATACATCTGCATACATGTTTTATGAGATAAATAAATAGAGGATACCTGTATTGCGTGTTTTGATATTTGGTTTATCCAACGAGTTGATATGGTGTATTTATTCACGAGGCTTACCGAGCGAATAAATACACCATATCAATGAGTTGGATAAACAAAAATATCAAAATACGCAATTATAGATGTTCTATTTATCTCATACGTCTTCTTTTCGTTTAATTTTGAGATGATCCCCAGTATGGTAGAAACAGCTGATTAAATTTGTTTTGAATCCGTGGCTCAGGCGTCGTACTTATTAATCTTCCTTACGCGGAAAAAAACAGTGCGCTTATAATCGATTCATGTATATTACAAAGGGCATTTTTATAAAAAGAAACCGTGGATGAAAATTGTTTTAGAAGAAATATACTTTATTATTAATAATGATTTTGCTATTCCAACAAGATAACAACTATTGACCGAGTATTTATTTTTTGACGTAGGCCTGACCTTCTGGTAAAAGTTTGATGTCGCCGTCTTTTCGAAATAAACATGTGTAACAAAGATCATTGAAAATAGGCATAATATTTTAATGCAACGTTATTAGAATGTTCAACAGTTTACAATGAAAAGTAGAAGTGTTTGTGTATTTGGATTTTATTCACGTGGTTTTTTTTTAATCGGAGGCTGAGAGGAAATCCTGAGGCACTTTAAATAGTAAGTTAGTAAGTAAAGCTGTTGAGATTCATTACATTCAATATGGCTCCAAAGAAAAGAGACTGTGCTTGTGAATGTTTGGTACCACAGCATGTCGAGGTATTTTCGATTAGGCCTGTCCAGTTGCCGGTTGATTCCTTGTTGATGATTCTTATCGTAATATTTTTGAGTAGTTATTGATGGAGTTGACATTTTTATAGCCGGTAACTTGCATTATATGTCAGTGGGGGCAATATCATTTTAATTTTGCTATAAAAGAAATTCTAAATAAATATAGAATAACAAGTTATACGCTTTATTTCATGCATCGATGTGCATCATCACAGAAAATGTCATCCAAACGGGGACAGTGTCAAAAGTAGTTCAGACCGGACCTAATGCTTTATCTTTGTAAACAAATCTTTAAATATATTTATATACATGTAGTGTGAGATATGTAAACAAGTCTACAAATTTGCAGAAAAGAAGATTTTTGAAAATTGGTTGATTTTAGCTGTTTTTGCTCCGCCCCTAACCCCTCGGGTGCAGAAGTTCTGCAATTTACAATTTATGTTCCCCTTGTCCCAAAGATGCTTCGTACCCATTTGAATAGAATTAGAATGGTAGTTATCAAGAGGAAGTTAAAAATGTTCATTTTTAACACGTTTACTCACTGACCATTTTGGGCCCTCCCTGATACTACAACCTCTACCCCTGGGATCTTGAAATTTACAATTTTGGTAGAAAGCTACATCCTCATTCGTAATATTCATTTAGTTTCAATATATCATTAATAGCATTAAAGAAGATGCTTTAAATGTTTTACACATAAATACTATATACCACGTTTGACCCCGCCCTGGAGTCTGGACCTCTATCCCGGGGATCATGAAATTCCCAATTTCGGTAGAAGCCTTCATGTTCTACATCACTATGCATTTAGTGTTTCTTACAGATGTGCGCTTGTAGAGAACATTTTTGAAAAAAAAATTCAATGTTTGGCAGTTTGTGCCCCACCCTTAAGGCTCCGGGGGTGCAGAATTCCTGAAATTTTCAATTTAAGTCTTCCTTCTCCCAAAAATGCTTCCTATCAAATTTGAAAAGAATTAAAATGGCAATTATCATGAAGAAGTTAAAAATATTCAATGGTTAACGCACTGAGTTTATTCAAATGACCTAAAAACGTCATTTTGGACCGCCATTTGGCCTCCAGGATGAAAATATAAATTCCGAAACCCTATTGTACATCTACAGGACAACTCCGTTATAGTAGAAAAGATGATTTGGCTATTGCACAAAATGTATGTAGAAAAAACATCGTTTTTTACCCCATTTTTCCCCAGGGTAAAATTGAAAATTCTGAAACCTTGTTCCACATCAACAGAACACTACCTCTTACATTACAAAAGATTGGTTGCTGTTTACGATAAAAGAGAAGTCTGAGGAAGAAGAAAGTTTGACAGACGAATTGACGGACCAGGGAGAGAGAGAGAGAGAAAGACGTTAATCAAGATACAATCAGTATAGAACCTTTAACCAAGGTGCCATGACCTAGGGACTATAAATTTAAGATTACTATTACATTCTTGTTCATAATTATTTTACAGAGTTAGTCTGCTTGATGTCCCGAGCATGGCCGTAGAAAGTTGCTACAAGTCAGTGGGTCTACTGCTATTTCAATCATTCGTTGCATTATATGACGGAAGACTCAATAGCTTGTAAACTCTGGAGCAGTCTCAACCTGCTTCATCCCTGGCCCAAAGCCACTATGAACTTATGATCTACCATACGCAGAATTCGATTATATTTCTAAAACTTATATATTTATATATATCTGCCTAGAATGACGACGGAAAGTCACTTTCCGAAAAAGTTCACGAAAAGGCAAGGAATGCAGGAAAAAATGGGTGGGGAGCACTTTATTGTCTTGTAAGACTCAAAGGGCAAAGTTGTCAGAAACATCCCCTTCTAACAATCATTCCTGATATCCCAAATTCAAATTTTCGAAAAAAGAAGTTGCGTCCTCTTACCTTTATTTAAACAATGCTCCTTCTGAGGTTGTATGGAGATGAGAATTGTTAATTCAGAACTTTACTCTCTCTCTTTTTTTGTTTTTTTTGTTTTTGTTTTTTTTATTGGTGTTTTTTAAAGGAAACATTTAAGGAAAGGGTTTAGATTGTGTTTGTACTTGTTTCAAACATATACATGACACGAATGAAAGCATCGTTGTGACCATGTCCACAAAAATGTTCACTACATTATGTATTTCAGAGAAACCTGTCAGAAGATTGTTTAATTACCGGCGATTTGATTGCTTCATTACAAAAGGGAACAATAAAAATAACCCAAGACGGTTATTATCTAAACCTTTTACACATTTTTGTAGCCTCTAAAGTTTTGCAGAAACCATTCACGACATGTGGACTCGCACAAATGTAACAAAATGAAATACATGTAGTTGAACTGAACACCTAATCATTTTGTTGCCTGTATTCAACAAGCGCATGAGGAATCTCTCAATGCAATCAAGGTTATCCTTTGAGGATTCTGACTCTCATTTTTCATCTGAACCAAAGGAATCACAAGATAGCCATCCCCAGAGTCTAAAGTAAATGAGGAATCTATTGAAACGGGTAATTTTGTGGGGAAGGGCAAACAAGGAACCAGACACACATGTTAAGGTTGCCTCCTCTGTTGATTCTTCATTAGAAGATGACACCTCAGAAATACCAATTCAAAAGACTCACGAACAAGAGCACCATAGGCATTATCGGTCACCCGAGGTTAAAGTATCACCAGCTCCAAAGGCTATGAAATCTATAATAGTTTTCCTATTCTGTATACCTAAGCTAAATTCTAATATTCAGCAGCAGCATTATATAAAACAAGATACAAATGCCCCCCCCCCCCCCCTCAAGTACTCATACTGATGGGAGACTTTACATATACCCTGGTATGTTACATTAACACTTTATGACAGTTCTGGATACAGCCAAGAGTCATAACCCTGGGGTTATGAAATTCACAATTTTGGTACATCCACTTTGCTTCTCCTAAATCCCGTGGCGATCCGAGTTAGATTAGGTCCTCAGTACCCCTTGCTTGTCGTAAGAGGCGACTAAATGGGGCGATCCTTCGGATGAGACCGCAAAAAAAACGAGGCTCCGTGTCACAGCAGGTGTGGCACGATAAAGATCCCTCCCTGCTCAAAGGGCGTAAGCACCGAGCATAGGCCTAAATTGAAAAATTCTCAAGCGGGACATTAAACAATATACAATCAATCAATCAATCACTCTGCAATATCTTTAGCCCTTCAACAATCGCAAACTCCCTTTTCATTGCCTCTTCATGGCAATTACTTTTCTCACGTGTAACGAATTTTAGGGTTGCTGTTTTCCAATGTTTAAAACCACTAGATAGGAAAGTGTTTAGGTCAAGTAAAGTCAGGTGACCTATTGTAGTTGGTCTGCGTCCATCGTCTTCCGTCGTGCGTCAGCAATCGGTGTATTTTGAAACTGGGAGGTTACCTATGAAAATCATTCGATTCTTCAGAATGTTCAAATTTTGGTTTAAAGTGTTGCGTAGTGAAAATTGTATAATTAGAAATTGTTACGATGAATTATATTACAACTGTGATAGAATGAAAAATTGTAGCGAAAATTGGACCTATTGCATTAAACAAAAATTGTACGATATAGGGTTAGGATATATTTGGTGTGATCAGGAGAATGCAACTTCTAAACTTTTCTTTCCTGTTATAAAACAGAGGTTGACTGATATGTGTGTTCAAAATTTAGTTGAACAAATTAATTGTTCTTCAAAGCGTATTATTTACAAACATGTTATTGATCACTTTTCTTTACAGTATTACCTTTGTAAACCTATACCTAATATGTATAAAAGACACATTTGTCGAATTAGACTATCCTCTCATAATCTTGAAATTGAAACAGGCCGCCATAACAATATACTTAGAGAAAATAGAGTATGTAAATTTTGTAAAAATGACATAGAGGACGAATACCACTTTATATTAATTTGCCCTCATTACGAGGAATTTCGACATAGATATATCAAAAAGTATTATTGGCAAAAACCATCTGTTTTCAAATTTGTACAATTATTAAGTGTTCATAATGTACCCGAACTTTGTAATTTAGGGAAATATTTATGTCTTGCACTTAAGTTGCGAGAAAACCTTGTTTAAGTCATTCTCCGTTGCTTGCTTGAATTAGTACATTGCCATACAATGTCATTTTTATGTACATGTATTTATGAAATTGATGTGATAAGACATATGTCTTAAGCAATAAAGAATATATAAATTGAACATTTTTAACTTCTTGATAACTACCATTTCAATTATTTTCATATTTGGCATGAAGCATCTTTGGGACAAGGGGGACATAAATTGTAAATTTTAGGACTCTTGTACTCCTAGCACCTTAGGGGCGAGACAAAAACTGCCAAAAATTGACCAATTTTCAAACATCTTCTCTACAACCGCACATCTGTATGAAAAACTAAATGCATAGTGATGTAGAACAGGAAGGCCTCTACCAAAATCCCTGCGGTAAAGGTTCTGACTCCAGGGCGGGGCCAAACTCAGTATATAGCATTTATGTGTAAAACATAAAAAAAAAACAAAAAAAACCCCACATCTTTAATGCTTTTAATACTAAATTTAAACTAAATGGATATTAAGAATGAACTGGTAGCCTTTACTAAAATTGTAAATTTCATGATACCAGGGGTAGGGGTATTGGTATTAGAGTGGGGCCAAAATGGCCAGTGATTGACTGTGTTAAACATTTTTAACTTCTTCTTGAGAAATACCCTTTCAATTCTTTTCAGATTTGGTATAAAGCATCTTTGAAAGAAATATGACATAAATTGTAAATTTGAGGACTCTTGCACCCCTGGGGCATTAGAGGTGGGGCAAAAACTGCAACAAAAAAAATGACCAAATTACTGTATTAAGCATCTTTGGGACAAGGAGGACATAAATTATAAATTACATAGTGATGTAGAGGAGGAAGGCCTCTACCAGAATTATAAGTTTCATGATCCTTGGGGTAGAGGTTCTGACTCCAGGGCGGGGCCAAACTTGGCATATAATATTTATGTGTAAAACAATTAGAAACATCTTTAATTTTATTGATATCAAATTGAAACAAAATGGATATTTAGAATGAACAGGTAGCCCTTTACCAAATTTGTAAATTTCATGATTCCAAGGGTCAGAGTTTTCGTTTTAGGGTGAGGCCAAAGTGGTCAGTGATTAGATGTGTTAACAATTGAACATTTTAACTCCTTGATAACTACCATTCCAATTCTTTTCAAATTTGGTATGAAGCATATTTGGGACAAGGGGACATAACAGAGATAACTTGCTTAAAATCATAAACATATTACTGTTTCCTGCTCGACAAAGAATTGCTCCTTGGGGTGACAAAAATGAGAAAGATTCAAATTTTAATTAACTTCTTATGCTTAAGGTAGCTCATTACACTAAAATTTTATTTATTGGCTCGTGAAAATACCTCTTATGAAGTATGATTTCCCCATCGAAAGAGTGATACAATCTCTCAATTATTTTATATGATTTTTGTGATTTTTTCCGGAATGATAAAAAAGATGTTTGGTTTGCAAATAAGAGATTCTTGAGTCAAAATTTCGCTGTGATTTGATGCATGATATGAATATCTAATAAAACATGCCTAAAAGATTCAGATATAAACGTTCTGGGTTTTTAGAAAAAAATATTTATGAAAATTGAAAACGTTATTTGTTAATATTTTTTAATCTACGGATAAAATCTTCAGAAAACATGTCAGTTAGAACAGAGGTATATCAAAGAAATATGTTATAAAAAGAATTTGAAACGAAATGACCATATTTCAGATATAATCACTATATTCAAACTGGAGAAAAAAGTACCTATCCCGATCAAAATTAATAGATATTATTAAAATAATCATATTGTTGCTAATTGTATGCACTGTTAATCAAGAAATTAGTTTCTTTTATAAGTTCGTTTAATTTTTAAACCATTTTACATCAAAGGAATGTGGTTTTCTGATTATAATGTTTTCTATTCGACAAAACTGCATTACAGTGTTGGGTTATTTTGTTACTGCTTGGACGGTTTCTTCTCATAGGAGGCATAAAACAATATTATCAACAAATAATTCAATTTATGCCGCTTTGAGAAATTAGTAACTTTTTACACCGTCGGATAGTAACGGATTTTTGAGCAATCAAATTCTTTGTTTAGATAGCGTCCTTTTTCCATGCGTCCTTTTCCAAACTTTCCAAAGCCTGTTATTTTGCTGTGAAAATAAAACCCACCACCCACCCTTTGCCAATACTGTTTCGTTTATATAGAGTTGCATATTGTTACTATCAAGGTTTGCAGGTTTGATTTTGTTTTATTTGCAATATAATCTGGTGGTATTTTGCAAGGCGCAATTTTTGGACGCCTCCAAGGATTAACTCACTTACGTATATATTGTATGCATGTTCCATGTACTCTATAACTTGTATTTGTACTTCCACTACATGTATTTTTCTAGTCAGTCTCAAAGGGGGGTCACACTTTACCTGACACCTATGTACATGTTTCAGCAGGTATTGTTTATTCAGGTGATCCCCCTTAATGGTTTGTTATCCATTTTACTTAACAATTTACCTTATGTCATTCAATAAATGACATATTCGACAAAACTGCATTACAGTGTTGGGTTATTGTGTTACTGCTTGGACGGTTTCTTCTCATAGGAGGCATAAAAGGAATGTGGTTTTCTGATTACAATGTTTTCTATGACTACCTTTTAATAATTCCGATCGGGCTTGGTTCAAATTAGAAAAATCGTAATATTTCTGAATTTTGACCATTTCATTTCAATTTCTTTTTAAAATATATTTCTCTGATATACCTTTTTTCTAACTGACATGTCTTTTTTTGAAGATTTTATCCGTAGATGTAAAAATATTAGCAAATAACGTTTTCAATTTTCATAAATATTTTTTTTAATTAAAAAAATTAGAACGTCTATCTGAGTCGTTTAGGTATGTTTTCATAGCTAATCTTATTATGATCAAATCACAGCTAAATTTGGACTCTAGAGTATCTTATTTACAAACAAAGTACCTTTTTTATCATTCCGGAATAAATCACAAAATATTCATATAAAATACTTGAGAGATTGCATCACTTTTTCGATGGTGAAATCATACTTCATAAGAGGTGTTTTAACGAGCCATTAAATAAAAATTTAGTGTAATGAGCTATCTTAAGGCTAAACGCATTGGCGGCTTCAGGAATGGCTACAACGCAATACAAACATGAGGTAATGTGAGCAATACTCACTAAGAATACTCCCCGCTTACCCCAATCTTCCAAAGGGTGTTGTTAATAGGTATAAATTACCTCTTTCATGAGTGTAAAAATATGGTATGCCTTTGTAGAAGAAAATGGAAGATATAGTCCGAACACAAATCCATGGTATAAACCTATAATTTTGACCTTGAGATCAAAGGTCAAGGTCATAAAGAGGTCATGAATGTACATGACACATAGTCTCATGTTGATACACCCATGTCTTATGGTATGACTATGTCAAAACCTTATAATCAATTTTGACCTTGAGGTCAAAGTTCAAGGTCATATAGAGGTCATGAAGGTACCCGACACATCGTCTCATGGTGATACACTCATGTGTCAAATATGGTATGCCTATGTCAAAGAACAAAGAAGTTATGGCCTGGACACGAATCCCTTGTAAAAAAAAAACCAAAAAACTTTAATTTTGACCTTGAGGTCAAGGGTCAAGGTCATATGGAGGTCATGAAGGTACTTGACACATCGTCTCATGGTGATCCACCTGTGTGCCAAATATGGTATGCCTATGTCAAAGAACAAAGAAGTTATGGCCCGGACACGAATCTGCACAGACAGACAGACGGACAGACACACAGAGTGATTCCTATATACCCCCCTGAACTTCGTTCGGGGGGTATAATAAACGTGCTGCAAATGAAATTATCCAGGTGATGGGGGTGCACGTCACATCGTTCAAATTCTGGTCGCTAATGGCAGACGAAACACGAAACGTCAACAGAAAGCAACTTGTTTTATGCATTCGATGAGTAGATCAAAATCTGACCACTCAGGGAGATTTTTAGGGATACATTGTCTTGCTGACATTGGGGCCAATTTAATAACCCTAGCCATTAAAGACGCCCTTTTGCAATCTGATCTGCCCATCAGCAAAGTACGAGGCCTGTGTGCCAGTGTTAAGACATGGCTGACTGGTTCAAAGACAGGTAGAGCAACACTGGAACTCAGAGCCCTTTACATACACCACTTTAACCTAGCTTACAGCGATTCTATTAAAGGATGTAAGCTCCTTGGACATTGCAAAAGATATAAGAAAGTTGATTAAAGAGTCTCCACGAAGAGTGAGTATTTTCAATACATGTACAGATACGTATAGGAAAGATTTCATTTTAGCTGGTATAAAAACAAAAGTTACAAAACGTTAATCTTGTAAAGCTCGCACTCAAGGGCTGCACAAGTCAGACATTCGAAGAAGAATTTTTGTCACGACCCTCTATGATACAGATTTGAAACCAAAGGACTTTTAAATTTACTTCCAAATTATAATGTTGAAAACCGTTTTTGCCAAAAGAAACATCGTCAGATACATGTGTGTATCAAATATGGTTAAGTCTTTTTTTAGACATTCAAAGAAAAAGGTCTGTTTGGCGAGATCATCAAAATTCTCAAACTAATTTTGGTACTTCTTGCAATAAACTCTCATTCAGCGCCTTGAAAAGATTGAAATCGTCACTTAGATCAACAATGAGCCAAATACGAACAAACAGTTTGCTTTTATTGCATGTTTAGTAATATGAGACATGCACTGAATCCAGAAAAAAATAGTTGAGGAGTTCCTGAGTGAAAGTCAACACAGACAGGCGGAAAGTTCACTTAGTGCCAATTGTCTAATGAAATGATTGAAAACAAATGTCACCAAAAAATAGAGAGAACAAAACAAAAACCATAAAAGCAAACAGATTTAAAAAATTCGAAAATTGAAAACAAACTAAAAATATATGCATTAAAAAACAAGGAGTCCGTGGGCCCTAACCGTCACTTGAGTATCATAGTTAAGTCTCAATATGGAGTCCTTTGTGCACATGTTTATGATCTCAATATGGAGTCCTTTGTGCACATGTTTATGATCTCAATATGGAGTCCTTTGTGCACATGTTTATGATCTTTCAAAATATGCACACAATTCCTATTCATTTACAGAAGGAAAAATGAACATTTGAAGCATATAAATCATTGTGACATCCCCCAACTCCCACACCTGACCCATGGGCCATGAATTTCACAGTTTAGGAGGAGGACATTACAGACATCATAATCATGCACTCCTATGACTGAGAAAGTAGAGAAGAAAGACTATTTTTCCAGGGCCTGAACCCTGACCCAGGAACCATGAATTTCACAATTTAATAGAGAGCTTTATGGACATCATAATCATGCATTTAGTTTTTCTCAAATATACATGTACATGGCAGTAGCGACAAAAATTTCTAAGATCTAATGCATTTTCACAATATGGCCATATTGGCCCCCAACCGATGACCTGAACCTCTGGTTAAGGAGTCATGAATTTCACAATTTGATAGAGGGCTTCATGGTCATCTAAATCATGCATTAAGTTTTTCTCAAATATATATGGGAATAAAGAAGAAGATTTTCTAAGATTTAATACATTTTCACTATAAGGTTACATTGGCCCTGCCGGTAGGGTCTGAACCCCTGACCAAGGGGCCATGCATTTTTCAATTTTACTAGAGGGCTTCATGGACATTATATCCTTGCATTTAGTTTTTATCCCATATGTGTGGGAGTAGAGAAGAGGAATTTTGAAAATATGATATTTTTAAAGCATGTTTCGCCCTGCCCATGAGTCCCCAGAGGTGGTAAGGTAATAAATTTCACAATTTATATTTTTTTTATCCTAAAGATGTTTCACACCAAAGATTGTAACAATTGGCCTTTTAGTTTGCAAGAAGTTAAAAATGTAAAATTGTCAACGAACGACAGACGACACACGACGACTGACGGAACTAGGTCACCTGAGTGACTCAGGTGACCTTAAGAACAGAAAACTAAACCTGCCAAACAAACCGTTTGTCGATTTCAAGCCCGTGTAAATGGTGAGGGGTTTTCAGACAGAACTAATTGAATTTATGTACGTATACATCTATTCATAGTATCTTAAAGATTGCACAAACTTATGCAATTATTCGTTAGGAAGTCGTGTTTTTCTCATATCCTAGACAAATATTTTGTTTAGTGCCCCCCCCCCCCCCCCCGTGAAATTGCTTCCCACAGTCCTGCTGTGTAAAGAAAATACAATAATACATGTATATGAAGATTGAATCATTTTCAAGATTCTGACCTTACCCCTTAAGTTCCAGAAGTGCAGTGACCATGAAATTCATAATTTAGTTCTCTTACCCCCAAAGACTTTCCATACCAAATGATGAAAATGGTGATGCATTTACAGAAAAGAAGTTTATTATGTTCCCTTGTTAGCGAACAATGGACAACGACGGACAACTGATATTATACAAGTTAGATAGTGGAAAAGTGTATCACTCAAAATGGTTAAACTGCATAGAAGACATCTTAAATCGGACTCGTAATATGAAAATTTAGAACGATCATCATGTTAATGTTAACTTTCATTTATCTATAAAAAAAAAAAAAAAAAAAAAAAAAAAAAAGGTTAAACAGTCTTTGTATAACTCTTTTGTTGAAACTTGGTAAGATGAAATATATAACTCATCCAGGTGTTCTAATTATAGGATGTACAAGACAACTTTTGGTTTTGAAAATTATTTAACCACACTACCACAAGATTTACTGTATAATTTTTGACGACTTAGATGCAGTAGCCATAAATTGCCAATGGAATCTGGCAGGTTTTTAAGTATTAATGGGTCTGAACGATTATGTACTCTTTGTAACAAACAAGAATTCGGCGATGGATTCCATTATCTGTTCAGCTGTACTTATTTTCTTCATGAAAGGTGTAGATTCTTGCCAAAACGCTTAACTGATTATCAAAATACTATTATATAATGAATTTATGAACTGTAAAGACAAATATGATAGGACTTGCCAAATTTATCAAGTTAGTACTGTCCATTTTGTTTTAATGATATAACCCCCCTGTTGTGTTTCGTTCATTGTGTTCAACATTGTTGTTGGTCTTACCTTTTTGAACTATTATGCTCCATGTGGAGCCTTTAGTGAAATAAAAAAAAAAATTCAAAAAAAGTTTCAAAAGTTTCAAGCATTTAGTTACAATGCTACAAAATACATGTATACACAAAATGTAATAAATGATAATGTCACAAATTATGTATCCCAGAGATGCATTTCTATACATTTTTGCTGGGATCAAACCCACGAATGAAAAATACAATTCAGCCATTTTGCCTTCCGCATCACAATAAAAAAACATTCAGGTGCATGATCCGGACCTGAGATATTTTCTAGACCATAATACATTTGAGCTTCGACCATTCTTCATTTCAACCAAAACACATGAACATTTATTATTTTGTTTTACATCATTACAAACATCTAAACAAAAACATTTGTTTCTATTCTAAACTGATTTTTACTTTTGTGTATAAAACTAAGTATTCAATTAAAATGAGGAAAGGTTTTTTTTTTGTTTTGTTTTTTTTATTGTTTCTTTATATATCATTAAACATTCATCTGGCTAAACTGCATGCACATAAAAGTTTATTCCTAATTATACTGAAGAAATAAATAAAACACACTCTTTAAAAACCAAAACTCAAACTCTCTCTTTCTCTCACATTCTCCCTTCCTCTCTCTCTCTGAGACAGGTTCCCTGTGGTGAAGATTTGTACAGATAATGGATATAAACAAAGAACACCGTGATTACGGCACACACAAGTACAGTCAGCCTTACACCCCTACCCCCTGCAGCGCTTCACATGCAGAAACATCCGCTGTCTGATTTTGATTTGAACGTATTTATTGTCTAAATATATAAAGAAATTAGTTACAAGTTTTAGCAACTTAGAAAAAAGTCTTACGCAGCATTTCAAAGTTTTCAACAACCACAGTATCCTTTAGTACATTGAGGTATTCTAAAAACAAATTTGAATTCTGATTATCAACTTCAGTAGCCTGCTGTCGCGGATCTGATAAACTTACCTCTTGGCGAGATTTCGCAGACAGCAAATCCAACACAGCCGAAATTCTCTTATGTTTACACAAAGGATGTGAATTCTTTCTTCTGTGCGCCATGCTCCAGAATTTCCCCTATTAGCTAGTCGTAAAAACTTTTCTTCACGAAGCTGTAGCGATTCCCCAGAAGTTAGGAATGATGAATACCAGATGTCTTTTCACAAATTAAAGAAAAGGTCGCTCATGAAAGTTGTTCAAAAATTCTATACGTCCATATTCCCCTAATTTGATAGAATCTGTGTCAAAAATACTACTGCCCTGCCTCTGGAACGAATTATTCCGTTGTGCCAAATATGGTGCGGATACATTAAGAAGTGACGAGATCGTGTTCCGCACTGAATCTGGGGGAGCGCTGTGGTGGCGCGGCTGATAGCAGCGGAACAATCGCCAAAAATAATCCACAACGGGGTTCTGCCATCTTTGCCCCGTAAAAGGAATGTCGTATATTTTGAGGTTGGTTTCCATGGCAACGAGCGATTTAGAGGAAAGAAAACCGCTGTAAACATACACGAATTTATCATCTACAGCTGCACGCGGAGTTTGAATTTAGAGCCGATGTGAGATTAAGTTTAAATCCACAATAAAATTTTGTGTTTTACTTTCTTTGTCTGTCTATACTGTATACCTCCAAATACATTTAAAGAAAAAGAAAATTACCCAAACCATTTTATAGAGCATTATCAGTATCATTTATTTTGTGAAATTTCTGAGATCCTGTAGAATAAAGTGGATGAAACTTATTTTTTATTATGATTATATAATCACATTTGCTGAAAATTCTAGTGTAATTCAAGTTATGTTTGGAAATTTTTATTGGCAATTCCGATATTCTGTGTTTCTCGACTTTGTACAACAGATTACTTGAAAAGAAAGACAACTCCATTCTGAAGTTTTTTTTCTGTTGTTATTTTTGTTGGGGTGTTTTGTTTTGTTTATTTACCATACGGAAAAAATAGATTTTTTTGCTAATAATGAGAATTAACATATATGAAAAAGACAATAGGTATGCATCAAAATATTTATGACGATTACTATCCCAGACAAGTGGTTGGTTGGTTGTACGTGTGTAATGTCTAACGTCCCTCTCCAGAATATTTCGCTCATACGGAGACATCACCATTGCCGATTTTCAAAGATCAATTTATTCAGAAGTGGTCTTCTGATGTTGATGACTCTTCTAAAGGCCAGGTTTATAAACTTTTCAAACATTGTTTTGGTTTAGAGAAATATGTACTTGCTTTGCCTATAGAATTAAGAAAATTATTTATGAAATTTCGCACTTCAAATCACCGTTTACCCATAGAGACAGGAAGATGGTATGGTATTCCCCACAATGAAAGACTATGTACATTTTGTGATAAAGGAGAAATAGGAGATGAATTCCATTTTATTTTGCAGTGTTCAACTTTTTCACAATTAAGGAAAACTACATAGACATTTTTTTTTATGAAAGACCAAATGTTCTCAAGTTTTCTAATCTATTGTCAACTCAAGATGTGAAACTATCAAGAAATCTCTGTGTTTTTATTTCTCATATTTTTGAGATTGTCTGTTGTTCTTCGTAATTGTTCTTCTGCTACCTCTTAAACGTATTACTATTATGTTTATTTATAAATACAGTGTATATTGTGTTCCCCTCTGGTATCCAAGGAAGTAACATTGTTCCATTTAGGCCTATGCTCGGTGCTTATGGCGCTTGAGCAGGGAGGGTTCTTTCTTGTACCACACTAGCTGCAGAACTGTAGCTCTCTGAAAAAATATTGTGACGGAACAGAAAGCTACAGATCCACCCCTCATAAAAACCTTCGATTTACGGCGCACAAAAAGCTGAGGTTGAGGCCTTATATCGCTGCATTCTTGCATCACCGTCTCATAAATTTAATATTAAAAAATTCTTAACATATTTGCCTACTATTCTTGTGTCCAAACATACCTTCGAATATTCATTAAAGCCCCATACGACCCGAAAACTCACAGCTTCAAATTATTTCGTTTGTTGACGTAGCCATGTTAGGTAGCCCGTCAATTCGAACACTATTGGTATCGGTATCTATTCATAAAATTGTTATACATGTAAGTTATGTACACGCTCTTCATTTATTATCAACACGAATAATTGTTAGAAATTTAAAAAAAAGTATATAGTTTTTCTAAAGGTAAAATAAGCTCTTGATTAAAGAAAATGCTACAAAAGCCCATTATGGTCCTTAACACTCGTGTGGGAGGGATGGAGACCGGACCAGACTAATGAAAGCCGCATTGTCGTGAGTTTAGCTATTTGAATAATTGTTATTTAAAGGAACTGGGATGATATAAAATTATTTGAAATATTTAGCCAAAATATTTGTGGGGATTTTTTTTTCAGTTCAGTTCAGTTTATTAGCACAAAACCATACGGTTTACAGGCATGTAATAAGTACACCACATACATGTAGAAAAAGTAATGATATTCATCTATTACATAAGACGTTCACATCAGTATACACATGATAATACTGGGGGTACAGAGGTGTACACAACACACATTATACAATACCCATATTTCTGCTCCAGAATTGAGAACACGTGCAACATAAGTATCAAAGACTGTTAACTTTGTATATTCAGAACGTTATCTTTACACGTGTTTAGGATATACCGTGTTAACTTTGTATATTCAGATCGTTATCTTTACACGTGTTTAGGATATACCAGACATACACTTGCTACCCTGTTGAGCTAATATTTTTTGCATTAGGGATATTAGTTCACATCTAGACATTATTGTGTAAGTATGGAAATGAACTGGGATTCACATCTAGACGTTATTGTGTAAGTATGGAAATGAACTGGGATTCACATCTAGACGTTATTGTGTAAGTATGGAAATGAACTGGGATTCGTACTCTAACGTACTCTGGTTAGTAGTACCCCTAACGTACTCTGATTAGTAGTACCCCCATTTGCCACGGTATTTTTATTACGAAAGTCTACATGTATATCAAAGTGTTAATTATCTCGATAAACTGCCATGGGTGCACATGATCAGTGATGTGGGAAATTGGTCATTATCGATCTCCATGCGTACACCTGGGCAGAAGGTACCCAGTATTAAATAAACAAGATAATTACTTAACATGAACTGTAGTCTTGTTGTTTTTACCTCATCGACAAAATATTTCAGTTTAGTTATGGCTTCGCCACAAAAGAGGTTTCTGTTGAATTTCTAAGAATTATTACATAATTGTACCACGGAAACCATCCGAAATGCACACAATAGAAAATCTACAATTATTCTACTGTTTTATGGTCCATAAAAAGGAGGACAATGGGTGAATTTTTGGCTTCAAAACAAGCCAAACAGCCATTCAAATGAAAAACAAAACAACAAACAAGTATGATCATTGTATTTCCTTTTTTTATTCAATTGAAAGGCATGTCCATAGTAAATTATGTATAATGTATGAAATCCTCGATTTTTTCAAGGAGAAGTTGTACCCAGATTCCAATACCTAAAATGGTACAATTCTTAATGGGATAAACTCGTATCAAAATTTTGATTACTATATAATGACAAACTTTTTCTCCAGGAGGACTCTTACTCGAATTTATATGACAATAAAGACAGTTTTTCTCCATGAGAATCCATTTAAGAAAATGATTAAGTTTTTTTTTCTCAGGGAGAACTCGTACCTAGATTTTCATAATTTTTTTTCTCCAGGAGAACTCGTACCCAGATTTATCGGATAAAATGACGAAGTTTTTTCTCCAGGAGAACTCGTACCCAGATAAATATCCAATAAAGTGACTATGGTTTTTTTCCGGGAGAACTCGTACCCAGGTTTTTATGACAGAAATGATAAAGTTTTTCTCCAGGAGAACTCATACCCAGATTTTTATAATACAATTGACAAGTTTTTCTTTAGAAGAACTCGTACCCACATTTCTTTATGATAACTACATATGTTTTGGTTTTTAGGCTTGCCGATCAATGTTAAAAGCGGAGCGAATTAGGACATGCCCTATTCGTCCAAAGAGCTGATCCAAAATGACATTTCATTATAACAGTGTATTTACAGTCTCATCCGAAGGACCGCCCAATTTAGTCGCCTCTAAAGCTGTAAACCTATTTCTCTATAATGATTGAATTTTGTTATGAAGTTGTAAACCTATTTCTCTATAATGATTGTGTTTTGTTATAAAGCTGTAAACCTATTTCTCTATAATGATTGTGTTTTGTTATAAAGCTGTAAACCTATTTCTCTATAATGATTGTGTTTTGTTATAAAACTGTAAACCTATTTCTCTATAATGATTGTGTTTTGTTATAAAGCTGTAAACCTATTTCTCTATAATGATTGTGTTTTGTTATAAAACTGTAAACCTATTTCTCTATAATGATTGTGTTTTGTTATAAAGCTGTAAACCTATTTCTCTATAATGATTGTGTTAGTTATAAAGCTGTAAACCTATTTCTCTATAATGATTGTGTTAGTCAAAATGCTGTAAACCATTCTCTATTTCTCAGTTCCACCCTAAACTATAGCAGCCAAAAGAGTGCATCCTCAAACAGATTTATGAACAGATATTCTGCCATTTGAGTTATAAAATTGAGAAAATTGGCATAATTTACATAAGATGCATCGTTTATGTGTGTTCAAATAGACATTGCCAAACTTATAGTTCACCTTCCGAAGTCTATATAAACACCTGTACCGTGGGTACATGTATCTCTACTGGAACATCTGGACCGTGGGTAACTCTACTGGAACATCTGGACCGTGGGTATCTCTACTGGAACATCTGGACCGTGGGTAACTCTACTGGAACATCTGGACCGTGGGTATATCTACTGGACCATCTGGACCGTGGGTAACTCTACTGGAATATCTGGACCGTGGGTATCTCTACTGGAACACATGGAGCACGTGTATCTCTACTGGAACACATGGAGCACGTGTAACTCTACTGGAACACCTGGACCACGTGGAATTCTGCTGGAACACCTGGACCGCGTGTAACTGGACTGTAATGACATGAACAACACTCTGGATCAACAGGGACGTTCGCATTCTCGTGCCAGGTACAGGATGACACATTATCCAGTCATTCAAGTCCAGTGTTACATTTTAATTTCCTCAATTTCTAAACTGTTTATTTGATATGGTTTTATTACCGGTGTTTTGTTCTTTTCTTTCATTTCATTATCTTTACTAAATATTGTTTATAGGTTTATCCTCTAGTGTTTTGACCATATACATGTAACAATTTAAATAATTTGAAATGTAATCTTATATAACATATTATAACATGAGACATATGATAACTTATAACACATTAAAACATAAGGAATACCATATCATATAACACAATAAAAACGTGAGGCATGTAATACCATTTAACACATTAAAACATGAAACAAGTAATGTCACTAACACGATAAAAAAGTCAGGCAGGCAAAATTATACAACACAATAAAAACACGAGTCGTGTGATACCATATAACATAATAAAAACGTGACTCATGTTATACCATATAACAATAAAAACGTGACTCATGTGATACCATATAACACAATAAAAACGCGACTCATGTGATACCATATAACATAATAAAAACGTGACTCATGTGATACCATATAACACAATAAAAACGTGACTCATTTGATACCATATAACACAATAAAAACGTGAGTCATGTGATACCATATAACACAATTCAAATGTGAGTCATGTGATACCATATAACACAATAAAAACGTGACTCATGTGATACCATATAACACAATAAAAACGTGAGTCATGTGATACCATATAACACAATAAAAACGTGACTCATGTGATACCATATACCACAATAAAAACGCGAGTCATGTGATACCGTATAATATAATAAAAACGTGACTCATGTGATACCATATAACACAATACAAATGTGAGTCATGTGATACCATATAACACAATAAAAACGTGAGTCATGTGATACCATATAACACAATACAAATGTGAGTCATGTGATACCATATAATATAATAAAAACGTGACTCATGTGATACCATATAACACAATACAAATGTGAGTCATGTGATACCATATAACACAATAAAAACGTGAGTCATGTGATACCATATAACACAATACAAATGTGAGTCATGTGATACCATATAACACAATAAAAACGCGAGTCATGTGATACCATATAATATAATAAAAACGTGACTCATGTGATACCATATAACACAATAAAAACGTGACTCATGTGATACCATATAACACAATACAAATGTGAGTCATGTGATACCATATAACACAATAAAAACGTGAGTCATGTGATACCATATAACACAATAAAAACATCGGAAGTGTAATATACGATACAATCAATACTTCAGTATGAACTGCGTCGCTTTGCGCCGGCATACTTCATGAAACCCGTTAACGCTTCGTGAAAATAATCCCGGCGTGAAGCGTCGCAGTTCATGCCCTCATGTATTTTCACAAATGAAATTTATTTTCTAACTGTATATTCTACTTTCATTTCTGTCGGGATTCCCAATGGTTAAAATAGACGCATTATACATGTATTTATCAAGATTCATTCGCGCATTGTTCACCACTGCTGCGCATTCATTAGGAAATGAATGGCTGTTATTTCATTTTGTAAATATATAAAAAGCAGAAACATTGGAAATATAAATATAATTGTATAAAGTATATCACAGGATACTTATAATCATCCTTACGGAAATACCATAGTCAACCATAATCAACTTGACTACGGGAAAATAAGTAAAATGCATCTGATATTTTTACTACGTTTGGTGTTTGTTGTATTAAAGTAAATATTTCAACAAACTAAACAATAACAACTATGTTCTAATGTATAGTCATCTTTGATGTTAGATTTACCATAGACATAGGGCTCACGGCGGGTGTGATCGGTCGACAGGGGATGCTTACTCCTCCTAGGCACCTGATCCCTCTTCTGGTGTGTCCCGGGGTCCGTGTTTGCCCAACTATCTATTTTGTATTGCTTATAGGAGTTATGAGATTGATCACTGTTCTTATCTTCACCTTTCATAGTAAATGAAAACCTTTGAAACCATGATTAACTAAAGTACAATCTTTGATATACTATAGAAAAATGTTGACACTTCGATTTACTCTAGTTTCTGTAGACCTGTAAAAGATCTATAATTGAATAACTGAGCTTTGATTTACAAATAAATCTTGAATGATACTATGTATTCGCATTGCAAATTTTTTTACGGAGGTCAAAATAAGCCTAGTATTTCAGAACAGATGTTTACGTTATCACAGAGGTCAAAATAAGCCTTGCATTTCAGTACAAATGTTTAAGTTATCACAGAAGTCAATATAAGCCCTGTATTTCAGTACAGATGGTTAAGTTATCACAGAGGTCAAAATAAGCCCTGTATTTCAGTACAGATGTTTAAGTTATCACAGAGGTCAATATAAGCTACAGATGTTTAAGGTATCACAGAGGTCAATATAAGCTACAGATGTTTAAGTTATCACAGAGGTCAATATAAGCCTTGTATTTTAGTACAAATGCTTAAGTTTTTTACGCAGGTCAATATAGGCCTTATATTTCTTGGAATGCTCAACAGTCTGAAGCCTGTCTTTCCTCTTGGTGTACCCCAGGAAACGGCGCACATTGTCGTCAAAATTGTCCGCTTTCATGACTACGCTCTCGAACTGTAACTGATCGCTGCTATATCCATAGAAGGAGCGGGGGTGGTAGGCACATGCCCCAGGGTACCCGTAATCGATGTGGGACATCGAGGAGGAGGCGAGGATGTCCGTATGCTTCATCTTGTACAATTCTCTCATTAATTCGTTAAATTTGGACCTCTGTCTCTGTTCCTTCAAAAAGAATTTAGCTGGTGAGTAAATATTTGTCATACATATTTACAAAAAGGCAGTTTCATCTAGTCTCAATGAAATTCATTTCGTATTCCTTTTTTGTAAACATATTTCTCATATTACAACAACCACTAGTGGTACTTCACTTAATATAATTTTGAATAACTATATTAGATAGATAGATAGATAGATGTAAATAAATAGATAATATTGGTTGATTAATAGGCAAGATAGATGGATGAAAATAAGGAAAACATAATTCTGCATTTATTACATAACAAATTTCATTTCAATCATATTCTCAACCATTACAAATGTTCTCCACCCGAGATGAAAAGTACTCAATAAATTAAATTACTGCAGGAATGGAATTATATTCTGACATATAAGCCATTCAAAGCAGGACAAACAGAGTTACCACGGTCTATACAACTCCAAACATCCAATAATTCCACACCAACAATGAAATTTACTTTGGAAGAAAAATCTTTTTGAAAGACATTCTATCCACAGAATGGTATACAGAGAAAATAGAATGCAATCAATATTTTCAACAAGCACTTTAATTGTCATCAATAAATTCACCGCCAATGAAACTGGTTTATCTGGATTTTTTCCTTCTACATTGAGGGACATGAAGAAGGCGGGTTTCGGGGGCTATATTCAATTAACCCTTTCTCTGCCGACACATCATAAAGCTTTTTAAAGACTTATGACATATTGTTTTGCAAGATATTTAAAGTATATGTACACAGATACAGACAAGATATTGGCCGTATTGACCGGTCGGGTAGAGAAAAGGTTAATGCTATGCATGTCCTACAACACCGTGTAGTACAGCTATCCAATATTGATATGAAAATTAATGCAATGCATTATGATTGTGTATTCAAAAGAACGACACACACATTAACAAACTGCAGCAACTTGGGGGAAATATCTTTAATATCGATGGTGATGTTGAGGTCATTAAGAACTTTCAATACATTCTTTTATGCCTTTGTTATCCTCACTTTTTCATTGTTCATTGATCGAATTGTGAAAAAGAAAAGTCAAAATTTTGCAAATGCATGTTTCAGTTTGGCATTCTATACAAACCAATGAAATGAACATGTATTTAGTTTAATCATCTATTTCAAATAATTGGTGAGGGAGATGCTTACAGCTTGTTTGATGAAATAGAGAACTTCAGGATCCTCTTTCACAGGTTCATGGCGTAATCTGACGAACGACCTCTCCTTCCGCTGTATCAAAGGAGGCTCACACTTCAGGGGTGGTAACTCCGTTCTCTCTGATCCATATAATTCTTTGTCTGTGTCTCTGTCTGTCTGACAAGATTGCTCTCTCATTTCAGACGTCTTGTTTCCATTTTGTGGAAGTTCAATCACTAGTGTTAGGTCACGCTCTCGATTCTTTTCCTCATCCCGTATAAGAATTTCAATTCGTTTTGGATTCGGTTTTCGAGATTTGGAGTCATTTTGTGGATATATGGGATCAATTGTACGTTTGTGTGGACCGTCTGAGATGTCAGGGTTGCCTATAAGGGATGCTGACACATCGTGATGACCGTTGTTGTGTTCTTCAGTTTCCTCGTTTGGCGTCTTCGTGTGCGATGGACTGGTAGAATGCACCACGGGTTCTAGAACTTCCTCACCCTCTTGTTCTGCATGTTGGATTTCATTATGACAGAAAGTATTTGAATTTTGTCTTTCAGTGTCAAATTCTTTACTGATTATTTCATCATCTTCAGGCGTTTCCTGTTCTTCCGAATGGTACTGATTTGTCACATTATACTGTTGCACTTTATCGCGAACTAGTCTGCTTTTCTTTCGAAGTTTTTTCTCTGTGTCCCAGTGTGCAATACCCCGAGTATTTATCACTTCTTCACTTTTATCAACTCCTCGTTCGCTGTTGGAAGACCCGCCATCCTGTGTATCATTTTGGATATCCTCCATTTCTCCTCGTTTGGTTTCCTCGTTTTCATCAACCTCATGTAGCCGTTTGATTAAATCGTTGTCATGGTTTTTCTCTGTCAGACCACACTCATTGTGGTCGGTGTACTCATCATGTGGCTTGGCATACAGCTGAATTTTATTGATAGTGAGATTTGCCGTCTGAGTTGCGATCGTATCGACATCGTTATCTAAATTTTCGTTTCCGCTTTCAGATTCACTGTTTTGTGATTGTATACGATAGCTGGTTATTGAATTAGTCGAAATTTTTCTTAAAAGTTCCTTTTTATGTAATTTTTTATCTGCCTTGTTTATGCACTTCCCGTCGCTATCTTTACACTTATCTTGATTTATTACCTGAAAATTATCTTTTATTTTTGCTCTTTCTTCCTGTCCTTTATTTTCCAATTCAGTTTCCTCGTTTTCAACAAGTCCTTTTTCTGTTTGATTGGCACTGTTCTCTTTCACATTGTTTTCTCGATCTGTGTTATTTTCAGGACTGGTACTTCTGGAAATAGTGCCTCTGGAATGTGTCTGATATGTGTCATTTACAGCACTGGTAACTCTGGAATGTGACGGAGTTTTCCTGGATCCCTCCTGAACTTGGCTTAACTTTGTTTTTTGTGCTAGTTGATGGTCCTGGCTCTTTAGCCATCGCTCTACCACCGCTGCTTCTGTAAACTTACGTAATTCGGGATTTTTGTATAGCTTGGAATTGTGGACCCTGACGTCGTGCAGTGATTTTACTAAATTGTCACTATGTTCTTGTTCTTCCTTCATCAATAACTTGATGTTTTCAGCCAATATTCTGAAGTCGTCATTACTGGACTGTGGAAGGAAAATACTGTTAAAACTCAGAGACTTGTTAAAAAAGTAAAATCAATGTAGAAATAGCAACCGTTGTCCTTTTGAAGCTCTTATAATATTTGATTGAAATTATGTACATGATAACGACCACTTACTTTAGACATTCTAGGTGAAGACTTTGAATTACCAGTCGTATTCGCTTGTAGAAGTTCCAGCCTTTTATGCCGTGGTTCTAACGATGTGTTGTCAATATTGGAAATAACTTTCGAATCTGTCTTGGAGTAGTTGGCATTCAATACATTTTCTTTAAGCTGTGTGTCATTGTTTCTTGGTTCCTTGACATCCGATTGCTCTGCTTCTGATTTCTGTAATCCCACGTTTAATGTCATTCCTTTGCCTTTGTTAACATTCGTGGGTTCCCTGACGTTCGTTTGCTCTGCTTCTGATTTCTGTAATACCACGTTTAATGTCATTCCTTTGCCTTTGTTAACATTTGCATCATCCACATCCTTTCCATCTTCTACTCCCTTGCTGTCGTCCACATCATTTCCAGCTTCCGCATCCTTGAAGTCTTTCATATCCTTGTCGTCCTTCACATTATTGTCGTCTTCCACATCCTTGCCGTCCTTCACAGCCTTGTCATCTTCCATATCCTTGCCATCCTTCACATCCTTATAATCTTCAATATCCTCCACATCTTTGTCATCCTCCATATCATTGCAGTCCTCTACATCCTTACCGTCGTCAACGTTCATCACACCCATGCTGTTCTCCACACCCTTATCATCTTCCACATCTTTGACATCCTCCACACCATTGTCATCCTCCACATCATTGCCCTCCTTCACATCTTTGCCACCCCCCATACCCTTGCTATCATTCAAATCTTTTTCATCTTCCACATCTTTGCTGTCCTCCACATCCTTGACATTCTTCACACCCTTGCTGTCCTCCGCATCTTTGCCATCCTTCACATCCTTGCCGTTCTCCGCATCCTTCTCATCCTTCACATTCTTGCCATCCTCCGCTTTCTTGTCATCTTCAACATCCTTGCTGTCATCAACATCCTTGTTATCCTCCATATCATTGATGTCCTTCACATCCTTGCTGTTTTTCACACCCTTGTTATTCTCCACATCTTTGCTATTATCTACATTGTTGCCGTCCTTCAAATCCTTGTCATCCTGCACATCCTTGCCATTCTTCACACCCTTGCTGTCCTCCGCATCTTTGCCAACCTCCACATCCTTGCCGTTCTCCGCCTCCTTCTCATCCTTCACATTCTTGCCATCCTCTGTTTTCTTGTCATCTTCAATATCCTTGCTGTCATCAACATCCTTGTTATCCTCCATATCCTTGATGTCCTTCACATCCTTGCTGTTTTTCACACCCTTGTTATTCTCCACATCTTTGCTATTATCTACATTGTTGCCGTCCTCCGCATCTTTGCCATCCTGCACATCCTTACCGTTCTCCATATCCTTCCTATTGTTGCCATCCTCTACATCATTGTTGTCCTTCACATCTTTACTGTCCTTCACATCCTTGCCATCTTCCACATCATTGCCGTCCTCCACACCCTTGCTATGTTCAACACCATTTTCCGCAACATCTTTCAATAAAGTAGAAATCAGAGGTGTATAAGTCGGGTTTGTAGAAACCCTTGTCACTGTATTTTCTCTCCCTTCGATTTCAGATATTCTAATGCTTTTATTTTCATTTGACGCGTCTTGTGGATTCTTATTCCTATCATTGATGGGACTTCCCATCCTCTGTCTTATGCCTGTACACGTTTCATCCATGAAATGCATTTCCGAAGGGTTTTCAAACGAAATGATATCTGTGACAGCATGTGATTGATCATCTCCGGTATCCGTCCCAGTTGTATTTTTTGGTGGCTGCGTTGGAAATGTAATTTCATTTGTTCGCTTTCTCTGTATTTCGTTGTCATCTTTGTTTTTTTCAAATCTGTTGTCGGTGCTTCTGGAAAACGCTACTGTTTCCGCACTATTAGATTTAATGGATGATGTTGATGCAATTTTATCCATTTCCGTGTCTGAGTTCATTCTGTTATGACCATACTTTTCAGAGACAACATTCGGACTAACTGAAACACTTGGTTGATCCGGTTCATTTCCTTTATCATTACATTCTCTGTTTCTCTCCACTGTATCGTCAACACGTTCAGAAAACTCTATATGTTCCGAACTATTTGATTTCACAGGTGGTAATGTTGCAATTTTACTACCTTGTGTTATTTTGCTCTCTTCGTTATGGCCAAACTTTTCCGAGGCAATATTCGAACCAATTGATACGCGTAGCTGGTCTGGTTCACTTCGTTGATCATCGTGATTTCTGTTTCTCTCGATTCCAACGTGAACGTTTTCAGATAACGCAAAACTTTTCGAATTGTATTCATTAATGGGAGTTATTGGTAAAATCTTTTCTTTATTATCATGCCTTTTTAAAGCAGATCTTGCACCAGCTGAAAGATTTTGTCCAGTCGGTTCACTTGGTACATTATCAAATTTCTTCTTGTTCCTTTCTTGAGCTGGTTCACCTAATTGTAATATAATGCAGTGATTTTGTTCTTTGTCGTATTTTCCTCTCTTTATTTCAACTCTTACGACTTGGTTGTCGTTCAAATTCATTTCATTCATCCTCTCACCCTTTTCATTTGCAGGTTTGAAAAACCCTGCATCTTTCTGTGTTGTAATTTCCTTTTTGAAGGACACGGACTCCTGTGATACCCCGCTCAGTTTTGACGCTGACTTCTGCCGTAGCCCATAGTTCATTGACCCAGACCTACTCCTGGAATAAGGGGAGGAGGGGATGGAGTTAAGAGTCCGTGTTGACCTGCTCGTCCGTCGACTTCGTCCGCTTTTTAAACTTCTGCTGTTCTGGGTACCTCCCTCCTCCTCCAGCGCTCTTAGTTTGTCCACCATAGTGGTACTGCTCCCTTCGTTGTCTTGTATGACAGAAAAGCGTCGACGTTTGGAGTATCCCCGTTGCGTTGTAGACGTGGATTGATCTCCGTGGGATTCTTCTGGTGCCAAGCCGCACAGTTCCTGGTCTACCATATCTTGTATCACGCTCTTACGGGATGCATCGTACCATTTTGAATTACGACGGTATCGTGTCTGGTCTCTTCTGACGCGCACGGGATATAGAGCAGAAACCTCTCTTTCACTGAATTTTGAGTCTTCATTGATTGTGGACACATGACTTACACTTTTTTCGCTGTTGATGTCGTCATCTTCCGTCTCATTTTTTGTGACTTTGGTAATCGTGATATCTTCTATGGCGTTTTCGTTCCGCTTCACTCGTTCTGTTTTAATGAATTCTGCTAACGAGAATCTCCTTCCTTTATTAGTGGCCATCTGCAACAAGGTAAATTTAATTATTCACAGACAATTGAAATTTTGAAAAACCTATGGGTCTTAACTTTTTGAGTTTTCGTTGTCTAACTGAAAAATGAGTATCACATACTATCATTACTCGCACTCCGCCAAAAGCCATAATTTGACAAAACTTTGATAATTACTAAGTTTCAAAACTGCAGCCATGATGTCTCACGATAGGTGAGAAAATGATTTTGTCGCTATGTTTTCGTTTTTAAAGCTGTCAGGGAGCATGTTTTGAATCACTTATATGCGCGGATTGAGCCAAAATCTAATTAAAGTTCAAATGGGATACACTTTTGGTACATTATAATGTATAAATATATCAGACGTTTTATGCGAGTTGGTGCATGTAATTTTCATAGATAACGGTTGTCATGAAGCATTTAAAATATTATAATTGAAAACGTAATTTTAAACTTTATTTATGCTTACTCCTCCTAAGCACCTGATCCCACCTCTGGTGTGTCCAGGGGTCAGTGTTTGCCCAACTATCTATTTTGTATTGCTTATAGGAGTTATGAGATTGATCACTGTTCGTTATCTTCACCTTTCATTTACAAACGAATAAACGATTTAGAGACTTTGGGCTTATATTGAAAAAAGGGTACATTCATTAAAAACGTTGTTCGAGTTCGTCATTGAAATGCAGTCTTTAAAAGGACGTTTTACATGACGTTGATTTTAATTTTGTAGTCACATCTGCAATTACAATGAATCACGTGAAACATGGGTTTATCCATTCAATAACTCAGATGACCTTTATATTATATATAACATTACAATGAATCACGTGAAGCATGGGTTTTATATATGATTATATCATCCATCAGTAACTCAGATAACCTTTATATTATATATAACATTTTCATATATTTATTTGTGTAATTTCAGTATTTTAAAGAATATATACATGTATAAACAAACCTTGACGTTTTATGTTTGAAATTTTCGATAAAGATTATGTGACAGGCAGATGAGAAATGCATGTATTATCTTGGTTATTGTGGGAGATATATAACCTAAATAAGCATGGGGAAATTCTAATGTTTCATTCCTTATCAAAACAATATCATAAATAATATCATAAACAATATCATAGTGAATCATGATATCAGGTTTTTTTATCTGTTGTATCAAATTTTTCACGTAGTATCAAAGTTTTCAGGTAGTATCAAAGTTTTTAATATCGTATCAAAGTTTTTATGTAGTACCACAGTTTCGCGTATAGTGTCAACGTTTTTTTTAATCAATATCAAAGTTTTTGATTAGCATCAATATTTTCAAGTCTTCGGTGATTCCGAAGGTTCGTCGGACATTTAAGAAATAAAATATCATTTTTGAATGTTGTTGGGATATGACATGAATTGGTCAGGTGATCAAATCCTATAACGCCCAAAGGGTGTTATAGTAGATTTGATCACGTACCAACTTCATGTTATATCCCAATAACACTAAAAATTATATTTTATTTCTTATATTTATATTTTCTATTTTGATTTGTGTTCTTACCGAGCTTCCATGATTTTGTAGCAGATGACCAAAATAACGATCGTAGAACACAAAATATAGTTCGTTAGAGTTTTATCGAATAAAAGATTAGGAACAATATCAAAGAGAATATAAGATATAGATATTTAATTGAAAATGTTAATTTAAAAAGACGAAACGTGTAAAATAAAGGTAATTTAGAGCGTAAAGTTAACTGAAATGACAACAAGAAGAGCGGAGTAAACTACACCCGTGATGTGATTTGGTCGCGATCAGCGATGGAGAAACTGGCGTCGGTCTAGCTGCAGGTATGTTGCGTCTTTTATTTACCTTCAGTGTGTGTAAAAGAAAATAAAAACGAACTGACGGAGTGTTTGTTCACTTGAGAGATTTCTGTTGTAGGATTTTAATGAAGACTCCCACCGGTACCCTGACATGAACATATAAATTTTTCGAGCCTCGAAACCAGCCTCGCTTATGATCATGCCGAGTCATAGCCGTGATGAAAGTTGCCAGAAAACAACAGGTTAACTTATCATCTTAAAGTAAATAGGCTTATAACTCTGCCTACATTTTTTCACTTCCAATTTCATAGAACTTTATTTTATAAATTCGCCATACAGAAGTTGCAGACGGTATTTAAAACTGTATAAAATGAAACAACAGAACGGTATGTTTAATGTTTCTCTTTTATAAATTGATGAAATTCTTGTTTGTTTACAAAATAAACTCTGTATAAATATCCTGCTGCGTTTGTTTCTGTTATGATGTTATTGCAGTGGTGGATCCAGGGTTTACGAAAGGGTTGTGTGAAAGTCAAGTATTAGCCAAAATACTCAGCTATTTTGGGTGCCAATCTGGAATTTTACTCACACTATCTCTATTATTAAATTTGTGGCGAGAGGGAGGGGGGGTCTAAATCCTCCACTGCATTGCATAAGCAAGAAGTCCGGTGAAAATACAGGAACTTACTTTTGAAGCGGTGATTGTATTCATAATTTTTAATTTCATACGCAAGAACTGATCACGTGACCAAATTCATGTCACACAAAATTGAACATCGATTTCATTAGTACTGTCATATAAGGAAGTGCATTAGCAAATGTAAGTATTGGCAAATGTCCGGTAAATTTTGTTTTGGTCCGATCAATATCAGTTGTTGGCCGGACCATGCAAGTGTCCGATACTTTTTCCCCCCAATGAAATACATGTCAGATTAGGTAATTTTTCAATTTTTAGCAGCATGTCCCAAAATTTATTCTGTTCTTTAGTCATTGCAAACGGAAAACGTGTTTATGTTTAACTCAAATATTTATCAAACAATTCCTTCGAGAGGGTGATAATACAATTGAGCAATATCCCGTGAAACTACAGCCGTCTTTGAACCATTAGGTAATAAATAACATGTAAATCAAGCATTTAAACTATACTCTGATCAAGAAGTACTTGAACGACATGGGCATGTTTGATTGAACTATTTGAGTTACGGGAATTGCTCGAGTTAAAAAAAACGTGTATTTCATAACATTAGTGTTGAACACGGGTTGGAAATGTTTACTCCACTGACGAATCTGAAGTAAAATGCTTGGGTTAATAAAGTACGTCGCCGATGCCATCCTGGGCCAGAAAGTTCAAATTAACATGAAAGCTTCCTTACATTTCTTAAAATCGTGGCTCCTGGGGGTAGGGTAGGGCGACAATAGGGGATCAAATACCGGGTCTGTCAGATTCGGAGGAACGTCGTCTGCCATTTTGGCTTGTTTACGTCGTTACGGTAACGTCAATATTGAACGCTCATACTCGGAATGTTTCGGGCGCATACAATTTACGCAATACAAAGTTAGCGTTCAATAAATTCTCAGGATATTGAATGCTAACATCCTCTCTATTTTACACAGACTTTATAATAGACTACATGTATTTATTAGCTATATAATAAAATCAAATATTTACAAAGTACGACAAATTTTTTTTCGTATGAAGGTTTTATATAATATCTCAGTTTTCATACAGTAAATCGAAGGGTTTTTACTACACCTTTTTTTTTTTTGGTTGGAAGATATATTTTATATCCAAATATCAAAGATTTTTACTCTTGTTATTCAATTTGTCAAAGTATTTTGCTGAGGCAAATCAAAGAATTGATCTACGTTTTCACTGTTGTAAATCAAAGTTTAGACGTAACGAAGTTTGAATGATAATAAATTATATAGTAATTTGTTCCGGTTGCATGCATACCTCAAAAAACATTTAGTCATTAGATATAAATATTTGATTATATGTAGAACATGTTCTTATGAAATACATTCGTTATCTTATTTTAATTCAATGTTGAATTATAAACGCTATGCTTACTGTTTTCGCCGAATATTTCACATTATGGGAACGCTGTCAATCCATTTACTATCCTAAATTGTAATGGTAGAAATCTCTGTGCATTCCGTTTGGAGGTGGGTACTTTAGACCTGAAACATCTACCTAATCAATGTCTGCTGGGTGCGTGACAAGGCCATGTCGTGTAGACGTAATGGTTTCGATTTCATATACCGAGCACTGACATCCGCGAACTCCAAACAATAAAAATGTTAATTAGACATACACTCGGTGTAAATTTAGGCAAACAATGGGTCACTTACCATTGCATCGACGTTTTTGCTAATAAACATTCAACGTATGAAGTGGCTATTCTGAAATAGAAAAACATTGTTTGTCTAATGACATTTTGGTGTTAATTGAAGTCCCGCTGTTTCAACTTCAAGTCTGATTTTAAGTTTTACATAGTTATGATTTCCGATTTCGCACGCAGCAAGGGCATTCAAAAATCCATATGATAGTCAATGAATCATTCATTAATTACATTATATACGATTAACCCATCCGTTTATTCCTCCCGTCAGTTGTATGCAGCTCGAAACAACAAACATGAGACAACTTCCAAATTAACGCGATATATTGTAATAACTTTCCTTGATTATACATGTACAAGTTACTCATGGGCTGAGATGGTGGATACGTAATGTACCTGAATGAGTACAAAAAGCAAGAGGCTGAAGTACCCACGGGTTCGGTAAATATTGTACCCGCGGGCTCGGTAAATATTGTATCCGCGGGTTCAGTAAATATTATACCCGCGGACTCGGTAAATATTTTATCCACGGGTTCAGTAAATATTGTACCCGCGGACTCGGTAAATAGTGTACCCACGGACTCGGTAACTATTATACCCGCGGACTCAGTAAATTTATACGATTTATCATTGTTGATACATAAAACGTCATCGTGATTTACGTCATTTTCTAATCAGTGGTGTATTGATTTATTTTTCCATCTTAGAATACAACAATTTTCTATCCAAAATACTGATGCTACATTTTGTTAAAAATTTACCGGAGATAAGCTCCAGTATCTGCCTTGATAAGGATAAAATATTGATCAGAATTCACCAATGTTGTTCCTGAGGACTACAGTTTTCTGGGAGTATCCCCCATCCCCTAAGGCTATTAGTGTCAAATATTCCTCAAAATTCAATGTTTTGCTTCCCTGAAACTAAAACATTTCCAAACGCTAGCCCCCTTCCCTCTACAGAGAGAAAATCTCACTTAGAATACACTATTTTGCTTTATTAAGCAAACACTTTCCGGAGAAAAGTCCCAGAATTCACCTGATGCTCAGAATTCCCTATTTCGTTTCAGTAAACTAAAATGTCCTCTGGCAAGCCTTCGAACCTTTATAGATGTTGAAGAATGCTCAGAGTTGATCATTGTACATCATTTAAACTGAAAATTCACTTGTGGCAAGTCCCGAAACTCCCCTGGAGGGAGTTATGCAATTTCACACTCAACTCTTTCCCAGCTCTTTCAATCATTGATTGCGCCCCTCTTACTAGAAAACCCTGGATTCGAAAGTTCAAACTGATAATGTGATTTAATGTTCGATGTACTTTGCACATGTATAATTATATTAAATTGATCAAATGTGCTATTTCTATTCATTTTTGAACAGAGTTAATATTACAGTTTCGGTTTCAATTAAGGACATGTGGGACGATGTGGCCAAAAATAACTCGTCAATGAATATTTTTTCTTTTTTTTTTCATGAAGCACCATCAGGATGTCCTTTATAATGTCTTGAACACTGTTATTTTCCACTGTAAACGTTATTCTCGAGTAAATAACTTGCAGAAGAACATAAGATACTAACACAAACACATTCATATCAATAAAACCGACAAAATGACAGCCATCATTCTAGGAATCCCTAGAATGTTTCTTCATTCAATGTCCACTGGATGTTGCTGGTTGAAATATCGGGGTGTGCTGATTGAAATAGGCGGGTGTGCTGATTGAAATATCGGGGTGTGCTGATTGAGATAGGCGGGTGTGCTGATTGAAATATCGGGGTGTGCTGATTGAAATAGGCGGGTGTGCTGGTTGAAATATCGGGGTGTGCTGATTGAGATAGGCGGGTGTGCTGATTGAAATAGGCGGGTGTGCTGGTTGAAATATCGGGGTGTGCGGATTGAGATAGGCGGGTGTGCTGATTGAAATAGGCGGGTGTGCTGATTGAAATATCGGGGTGTGCTGATTGAAATGGGCGGGTGTTCTAATCAAAATATCGGGGTGTGCTGAATGAAATAAGCGGGTGTGCTGATTGAAATATCGGGGTGTGCTGAATGAAATAAGCGGGTGTGCTGATTGAAATAGGCGGGTGTGCTGATTGAAATATCGGAGTGTGCTGATTGAAATAGGCGGGTGTGCTGGTAGAAATATCGGGGTGTGCTGAATGAAATAAGCGGGTGTGCTGGTTGAAATGCTGGTGTGTGCTGATCGAAACATCAGTGTGCTGGTTGAAATATGGGGGGTGTGTGTTACTGATTGAAATATCGGGGTGTGCTGGTTGAAATATTGAGGTGTTGATTAAAATATTGCGATGTGTTGATTTGAAATACTAGGATGTGCTGAGTGAAATACTGGGTTGAGCTGATTGCAATACTGTGGTCTGCTGGTTGAAATATCGGGGTGTGCTGATTGAAATAGGCGGGTGTGCTGATTGAAATATCGGAGTGTGCTGATTGAAATAGGCGGGTGTGCTGGTAGAAATATCGGGGTGTGCTGATTGAAATAAGCGGGTGTGCTGATTGAAATATCGGGGTGTGCTGATTGAGATAGGCGGGTGTGCTGATTGAAATAGGCGGGTGTGCTGGTAGAAATATCGGGGTGTGCTGATTGAAATAAGCGGGTGTGCTGATTGAAATATCGGGGTGTGCTGATTGAGATAGGCGGGTGTGCTGATTGAAATATCGGGGTGTGCTGATTGAGATAGGCGGGTGTGCTGATTGAAATAGGCGGGTGTGCTGGTAGAAATATCGGGGTGTGCTGATTGAAATAGGCGGGTGTGCTGGTTGAAATATCGGGGTGTGCTGATTGAGATAGGCGGGTGTGCTGATTGAAATAGGCGGGTGTGCTGGTTGAAATATCGGGGTGTGCTGATTGAAATAGGCGGGTGTGCTGATTGAAATAGGCGGGTGTGCTGATTGAAATATCGGGCTGTGCTGATTGAAATACTGGGGTCTGCTGATTGAAACATTTAGGTGTGCTGAATGCGGGTTATAATACAGTTTGATAACGTTAAGAAATATGCAATCATACGTGTATTTGCTCTTTTTAAAGAAATTTCCCGTATGCATGCGTGTATGATACTTTTTTTCCATTGGCAATTTCATTGTATAGCTTAATTTTATATGGTATTAACTGAGATGACATTAGGTCGCACCAAAAGACGGCTTTGGAATGACGGCACAATATGCTTTTAACCTCTTCATCGTCTTAGTGTAAACTGTCCAAACTCACTTTCATAGAAAATAAGTTAAAATTACCTTCATTCCTTACATATACATAATACTGTAGATGGTTATTAATCCTTATATAGCACACAACAACTTAAAGCAAATATGAACATTGAAACGATATTTGTTTTGCTTTGTAATGCGGGAAAATTTTTAATTAGCATTATTGTATAAGAGATCAGAGGAAAGTGTCATTAAAATCGACCACCGACAAAGTAAGTTCTCCAACCATGTACAAAAACAAGCTGTTTATACGCCCAATTTTTATTTTCATAACAGTAACATTGAATCACAGAGAGTAGATGAAAAGTATTTGGGTGGATAATCAATGGCTTCCATTAGCAAAGGTCAGGTTCCATTTGATTCGCTCAATATAGCGACGTGCTTATTCTGAGTCCCACTGGCTATTAAGTGAACAATCTAAAAACGCCGATAAACAATCAAATGGATGCATTCTAATTTTTAATTAGTTTTAAATATATTTTATTTAAACACAACATCTGTATATAGACTGGTGGCCTTGACTGGTGCTGGCCTCAGAAGAATGGTTTGTAGCACACTCTCTCCCGCCGCTCGCTTGCTTTAATGGCTTTAAACACAGACATAAAAAGCGTTGGGAATTTGGTGAGGAAATACTTGGTCGGCTCCTCCATAATTTCACGGGTCTTTGCAGTTCTGTAAAAACAAAACAAACAAACACTCTAACCGATTAATTTATATTGAGTGGTAGAAGATGAATACATACAATCATGTATTTTTTCAATATATCAAAAATAATGGTTTTAGTCATAAGAGCTTTTGTAAAATGAGTTACAATTCAAACAAGAGGCCCATGGGCCTAGAATCGCTCTTCTGATACATTGTAGAACAGACAAACATTCTCACTAACCAAGATTCATCAATTAACAAAGTTTGATTATGTTAAATCAAATAGTACCTGAAAATTTAAATGTAACTGTCCATACTTTTGGTCGACACACTGAAGACTCAAGATGTATCAACTGACAAGTCAAATAGTATTCAAATATAGCCGTCTAATTCCAAAAGAAGGCCACAGTGACCTACTTTTTGGTCGACACACTCTGAAGACTCAAGACCCATCAACTGACAAAGTTTGCAATCTAATTAAAATTAGATCTTCCATCCGCTCCCCAGTTTTCGATACGTCGCGACGTATCGAAAACTGGGGAGCGGATGGAAGATCTAATTTTAATTAGATTGACAAAGTTTGACGATTGTAAGTCAAATAGTATCTGAAATATTCAAATATAGCCATCAAAATCCAAAAGTAGGTCAAGGTGACCTACTTTTTAGTCAACACACTCTGAAGACTCAACATACATCAACTGACAAAGTTTGATAATTGTAAGTCAAATAGTATCTGAAATATTAAAATATAGCCGTCATATTCCCAAAGTAGGTCACGGTGACCTACTTTTTGGTCAACAAACTATGAAGACTCAAGATGCATCAAGTGACAAAGTTTGATGATCCTAGATTTCATAGTGTCAAAATAAGCATCTAAAATTGAAAATATGAAATTTGAATGCCTGCAAAATTCAAAAAGTAGGTCACTGTGACCTACTTTTTAAAATAAATATGCTTCGAGGCCTCTGGACGCATCAACTTACAAGGTTTGATGATTCTAAACCTCTTGGTATCTGAAATAACAACCTAAAATGTATTCATAAATGACTAGCCATAAAATTCAGAAAGTAGGTCATGGTGACATACTTTTTATATGACGCAGTTGAAGGTCCCATGATCCATCAACTGACAACTTTTGATGATCATAGGCTCAAAAGTGTCCAAGATATGCATCAAAATCCATTTAATAATAATTACCTGCGAAATTCAAAAAGTAGGTCACCATGACCTACTTTTGAGACAACATGATAATAGGTCCTAAGATGCATCAACTGACAAAATTTGATGATCCTAGTCCTAATACTAAGCAAAATATCAAAGTTTTAACAAAACAAAATTTAAGCTCAACTTTGAAGTGATCTTGAGACCACACCCTTTGCCCCAGGATGATGCCTTAAACAATTTGTTATCTACAACTTATCCTCATCCTTATGCATAAGTTTGGTGATAATTTGCCCAGTGGTTCTTGAGAAGAAGATTTTTTAGCAACCACTACTTTTGTTTACATTTTCCTAATTATCTCCCCTTGCTAAAAAGTCACGACCCTAGTTTTAGTACAAATGAAAGCCCATGGGCCAAGAATACCCTGTGACAAATTTGACAAAAATTGGCCAAGAGGTTCTTGAGATATACATGTAGCCTTTTTTCCAAAAAGTTGACGCACACCGCACACGAGACATATGGCCATATGATTAGCTCTTTGAGCCTTCAGCTCAGAAGAGCTAAACATTCTCCTTTATCTACTGAAAACGTGAATAAGAGAAAGTTTTGGTCTGATTCACAGGTGCTTGGCGTTTTAAATTATATATAATTTTAAAATGTCTTTCTGCAAACAAACTATTCACAAGGTACAGGTATGTGTGGTCTGGTTGTAGTTGTGTGTGATGTTCTAGTAAAACCCAATGTTTCTCTTCTATAATGTTATGTAGCATCAAATGTATACATAATTAACGTGTTTTCCACTCTGACCAGTGCAGAGTGGGTTCTCGTGTCAGCGCCTACTATGACATAGGAGTAAATATATCATCAGACATTCGTCATTTCCATTCATAATAATGAGCGCTTGGTGAAAAAAATCCTCAATCTACTACCAAGCACCCGAAGCGTTCCTCATATAAAAATTGACCATTTCAAACTTACAGTTTATCGAAGTGTAGACAGGAGTTGTATATAAAGAGAACCAGTTCTACTGAAGTACTCCTGTACTGGCGAAACGACCGCATCTCCTGCATGACAATGGGCTCCACGTAACTAGTCTGTAAGCCAAGATTGGTCAGCATTTATAATTTACTTTCACTCATTCACTATATAAATGAAAATTGTGTTGATTCCAATTTTTTTTTACTGTTTAATACAACTATAAACAGACAACATGTAAAACCCTGTCTTCCAGACAGTCTATTTGGTTCTTCGTAGCCGCAAGCTTTTGTCAAGGCTTTTCCTTGGTTTATTTTAATTGTATTTGAATTTTAACTGACCCATTCACGCAGAGTTTCATCTTGCTCGGCAGAATTTACAATATCTATCATTGTGATTGTCCCACTGACAGCTCCTAATATAGGAATTCTGAAAAATACGACATGTAATTATAAAATTACTGAATTTAATGTCACAGAGAGAGGATCATAGGTCACAGAGCTCAATCTAGTCACAGTTCTCTTGATAAAACCTGAAATTGGCTCAGCACAACGTCGCCATGCTGTAGTGTAGACTGGTTTTCTTCTCACAAGAGGACGTGCCATTAAAAAAATTTCCTAATAAATGCACTCTAAGTTACAAACCCATTCCTGATGTCCCGGAGAACGTCTGATCCCACAATCAGTATGAAACGAAGCTTCTTCTCGTCCGCCCAGAAATACGGATGTCTGAAATATACGGAAAGAATTCGAAAAAAAGTACGTTAAATTGCCTATTTTCAAATTTCGTGACATATACTTTCAACTTTTCCATCGTCAACTTCCCATATTTATGTAGCAATATTACATTATCACCTGCATATGGTGTTTACATCTCTCAACTGATTCGATACACAAGAGCGTGTTCTGCGTATGGTCAGTTTTTAAATCGAACCAGGCTCCTGACAAACAAGTTGATGGTACGGGGGTTCCAACAGTCTCGTTTAAAATCAGCATTTTGCAAATTCTATGGTCGGTATAACGATCTAGTTTGTCGATACAACCTATCATTGTGTCAAATGCTGCCTGACGTGTTTCATGCCGATTGTTAGGCCGTTCTTGGCACACCGATTTTGACTACGGGTGATAGCTCCGTTTACCTGATCAAGATATAGGGTTCACGGCGGGTGTGACCGGTCGACAGGAGATGCTTACTCCTCCTAGGCACCTGATCCCACCTCTGGTATATCCGGGGGTCCGTGTTTGCCCAAATCTATTTTGTATTGCTTATATGAGTTGAGATTGACCACTGTTCGTTATCTTCGCCTTTCATACTGCAATTCACTTACATCTCGCGAGACTATATTCCCGCGATCTTGCCTTGTCGGATTTTCCACGAACGTTCAATTTGTTAAGCATTATTTAAGTATGAATACAAAAACATTCATCATAAGTCTGTATACAAAAACATTCACGAGAACAGTATGTTTGTGTCAAGGCAGCTTTGTAATCGCACAAATAATGAAGCACAGCGCTAGGATACAGGATACTCCCGTCTGGGACTACATGTATACATAATGTACATATCTGTGTTTTGCAAAACCGAAGTCACACGCTGTGACCCTGTAGTTTTAACTACATTAGACCTGACCAGTTTTGATGGAGCTAACCCTTACAGTGTATATGACATGATCTAGACACGATTGACTAAGTATAGTTATAAAATTACAAAATAAGGCCACATTGACCTACTTTGGGGTCATCACCACCACCACCCCTTATATGCATCAACTAAAAGTTTGATGGTCCTAGGCCTCACAGTGCTTTAGATATCATCCGGGTATCTAAATATGTACAGTCATTAAATTCCAAACTGAGGCCACAGTGAATTCTACCTTTGGGTTGCGACACATCATCTTTCACCCAATATGCTTTTGAATAAGTTAAAGAGGTTCGCACTTGAAATTTGGAGTAATGTAAATTTTTTGGGAAACGTATTTTTTATTTCTACTTTGATGGAGAATTAGGAAATTAAAAGAAAAACTGGGGTCGCTACACTTGTTATTGAGCTAAGCTATTAGGTGTTTATATAGATAATAATTTATCATGGATGCACAATGGGAGTTTATTTCAAAGAAATTGTAAGAAAACTTGGTGTACTAAAGAGAGGGGTTTATTTAATGTCACCAAATGCATAAAGGTTTTCAATAAGTATTGTTTTTCCACATTTTACTTACTGCTATACTGTCTGGTGTAACGTACAAAATCAACTATATTTAGAAGGAAAAAATCAAGCTGCAAAAGAGGGCAGTAAGAATATCTTTAAATATTCGAGATATCAGGACCTCTACCATCTTGGCTAGCCAAGGTTTTGCGATCCGCTCCCCTACTCCAGAGAAGCGAAGCGGATCGTAAACCCTTGGCTAGCGAAGATGGACCTCTACTGGCTTTTTATTTTCTTGTTTGAACTGGATGCCAATTAAGGATTATTTCATGTTTAGAAAGGTTGTCTTACTGTTCAAGGTTATAAACAATCAAATGCCAAATTACCTAAACGTATGTCAATATACAAGATATGTCGAATGGTTATATGTCTAAAACTGAAAATTATAAACGTTCATACAGCTACTCTTCTGCATTTCTTTGGAACAAACTGTCTCAAAATGTTCGAAAATTTGGTTCAGCTGGTATTTTTAAAGCTGTGTATCTGACCATATAATTGTTCAGGTCATTGATATGTAGGACCACAATGGAAACTAACTATACGCTAATTTGTGTCATTCTAGATAAATAAAGGCTATTATCATTATTACCACAGTGTTCTAAACATGACCTTTTTGCACTTAAAATTTATTCAATTGAACTTGATTTGTTTGTTGGTGTCAACACAACATATGCAACACAAATTAATCATTACATAAAATAGATACATAATCATGTCTTTTAACACTTCAGATCAAAAGATTGATATTAGTAATGTAAATAAATAATTACCTTTTTGCACTTGATATACGGAAAAATTCACGATATCAAATTTGAGAGTTTAAAGGACATATTAGAAGTAATGTCAATTTCTAAAACACATCATTTTCAAAGTCTTGTCTTAAAATTTAAAATAGAACTATTAAAAGTGGGGGTTAGAGACCAAATTTTTAAATTATTGGCGAAAATACTGAATTTTTATACAAAATTTCAAGTAAATTAATTTAAATTTGTTAAAGAATCGGTGTTCTGTTTTGAAAAATATACCAACTAAATTAATAATTTACAGCTTTTGATCTAGTTTCAAGTCTCAACTACCTGTATCATAAATTATAAAACTGAAATACATGTACAGGAGTATAAAAATAGAAGATATATTGGATGAAACCGAAACTGTAATATCACGCAGATTTGGAACTTTTTGATTAATCAGTCCTTCCGCCACAAAATATAGTTCCTGCAAAACCCTTTCAATATTTCAATTGATACATTTTTTCAACTGGAAAGGGTCTCAGTAATCGATGTGTAATATGTTTGCACCAATGGGATCAATATCGAACCAGTAAATACTTAGTTATAGCATCCTGCTCAGTTGTGCTCAAAAGCTCCCTTAAAATGATCCTAGGCCTCATAGTGTGCAAGGTTTGATCCGGTCACGGTTTGAATTTTATAGTCATAAATTTCCGGGAGAAGGCCACAGAAACATTTATGGGTCGTGACAAACATTTTACCCCAAAATGCATCAGCTGACCAGATTTATAGTCTTAGGACTAACAGTGTGAACAATATAACCCGAACATGGAAAGACAGACGGGAGATCCCATACGGCCACTCAGTCGGGCCGCCAGTCAAAACAGCGGCATATAGAATGTTATTAATAGTAATGTATACAAAATCCCAGCTCCAGTGGATCTCGACTAACACGTACATGAGAATGTCGGAGAATTCAGGACGGGCAACGGACGGCATCACTAACATGTCAGACAGGAGGCTGTTCATCTCCTGGTTCTGTTGGGTGACCTTGGACCAGTTCGCCTGGATGCTAACTGTAATCTCAAGACTATTTTCTCCGTACGCATGTTTCCCCCCGGACATGATGTAACATATCAGCATGCCTGCCACCTACAGAAATGAAATCCAGTGTATACACCCTGTACATAATAGCTATAGGTAACAAGTACATACAAATATTTTCATTGATAACGTATTATTTGTTGAATTCGGTCCACCAGATAATAGAAAGGAACTCGGGGGCCCCGGGTCATGAAGCGGAATTTATTCCAAAACATTACTTTTGTTAAAAACCATTGTGATTCTACGCAAAAAGGACTCGCAAGTTAATATCAAAAAGTTGTTTATGCAGTATGTTAAGATCATGTCTTCCAACAGCCAATTGGAAGTTCCATGGTCACATATAGCTGGTCTGTTTTCGTATTCTTTTAAGGCAGAATTTATTCGAAAATTCTACATAACAAAAAGAATAGCTTGTGGTGACCTTAAACTCGATATCTAGATACATCGACGACGTTTAATGTTTATGTCGATTCGATATATCAAGTGAACTCGAAATGAAAGACAGCAGAGAGGCTTCCACTTCTGTCTGTTTCATATTTGGATGTTTTTATTCTTCTTCAAATCATAGACTATAAATGCAAACCAACAACTCAACTTCATGACAAACGAGATACAAGAGAACATATTCTGCATATGATGAATATCTAAATCGGTCAAAAGAGGAAGCTTACTCCTCCTTTGATATTTCCAAGAGTCCGTGTTTTCGATTTGGTTTACTATTCTTTATTGATTCGCTATCCTCACATTCAAATAAAATATTCCGAAACATGTCAAGCAAAATTGTGTCGAAGAGATTTAAGATATATTATTATACCTCATATAAAGAATCACTAGTAAAACAAAATCTGATTGGCCGAGAAGGTCACGTGACCGTCGTGTTTGCCCTGCAACAAAACTTCGTGTTCCACCCCTTCGGATATCTCGTGTTTCCCTTTCGTGTCCAGTTAAATGAACAAACCCGAGTGTTCCGAATGATGCAGACAACAACATGCATGCAGCCTCGTGCATTTCCATAAATTTAACGTCAAGGTAAACGAATTTTATTGTGACTTCACAATGAGTCCGAGTCATTGTACTTTGATAGTTCGTAAGGCACAAAACATGCGGGTCTCTGATATACAATTAAATTGCTTGGTTTTGATTGATAGAAAAAACAAGCAAGTAAATAAGCATTCATGGAGAATGGAAATACAAAAACTGGTTATCATATCACTGTAACTCGTTGTTTTTACATTCTAATACGTTGACAACGCGGTGTTATTGTTAAGGCAATCTCAGCTACATACAATGTATAGCTGAGCGGACTCCAATTTCAAATACATTTTTGTAGTCTTGCTTTGTTTCGGTATAATAAACAATTTATTGCATGAATGTTCGGGAGATATGAAGATTTATTCACCCAAGAAAAATCATATTCCCCGAGGGCAACATGATTTTTCTTGGGTGAATAAATCTTCATATCTCCCTCACTATCATGCAATAAATGTATATTGTATTATTATACCTCAGTATGAGAGTTATATGCAACGCGTAATCTGATTGGTCTAGACGGTCACATGCCAGGGATAACAAAACTTCATATCTCCCAAACTTCCACCAGAGTTCGTTTGCTCACAAACCAAACTCTTCCACTTAGGCATTATGGGATAGCGATTTCTTAGGCCGCGTATACTGTGACGTCACTGTAGAATGACGAAAAAACATAACGTCAAACGTAACCAACTTTCAAAACAAGAACGTAAACATCAAATTCATTACTTTACACAATAATTTGAACAGAGTATCCCTACTTTTTAATGATCTTTTGATCATTTTATGTTTAAAATAAAATCCATACTTTTATATTAATGCTTTTAATATTAATATCTTCAGACTTTTAACTACGAACTACTTCTTTAGTGTAATTTGTCTGCGTGATAATCGCGGACTCACAATATACAAATCTGTATATTGTGGTGCGTCACATAGGAGAGGTCTATTCGTAGGCACTGTGACGTAATGAGGCCTCGACGGGGAGTTTGCATATCTCCCTCTCAAACTTCCACCAGAGTTCGTTTGCTCACAAACCAAACTCTTCCACTTAGGCATTATGGGATAGCGATTTCTTAGGGCGCGTATACTGTGACGTCACTGTAGAATGACGAAAAAACATAACGTCAAACGTAAACAACTTTCAAAACAAGAACGTAAACATCAAGTTCATTACTTTACACAATAATTTGAACAGTCTCCCTACTTTTTAATGATCTTTTGATCATTTTATGTTTAAAATAAAATCCATACTTTTATATTAATGCTCTTAATATTAATATCTTCAAACTTTTAACTGCGAACTACTTCTTTAGTGTAATTTGTCTGCGTGATAATCGCGGACTCACAATATACAAATCTGTATATTGTGGTGCGTCACATAGGAGAGGTCTATTCGTAGGTGACGTAATGAGGCCTCGACGGGGAGTTTGATCTCCCTCTCAAACATCATATTTCCCTATCATATTTACCCCTTGGGCAGCCTCGTGCATTTTCCATAAATTTAACGTCAAGGTAGACGAAGTGTATTGTGACGTCACAATAAGTCCGTGTCATTCTACTTTCATAGTTTGTAAGGCACAAAATATGCGGGTCTCTGATACACTGTTGAATGCATGGTTTTAGTTGATACAGAAAACCCAAGGAAGTTAATCTACATTCAAGGAAAATGGAAATACAAAAACTGGTTATCATTTCACTGTATTTCGTTGTTTGTATCTTCTACCGTAATACGTTGATGGCGCGGTTTTACCGTTAGGGCGATCTCAGTCATATAGATGAGCGGACTCCAATTTCAAATACATTTTTGTAGTCTTGCTTTGTTTCGGTATAATAAACAATTCATTGCATGAATGATCGGGAGATATGAAGATTTATTCACCCAAGAAAAATCATATTCCCCGAGGGCAACGCCCGAGGGGACTATGATTTTATTTGGGTGAATAAATCTTCATATATCCCTCACTATCATGCAATAAATGTATATTATTATTACCTGAACATCAGACTTGAAGGAATATGCCTCAGACTCCGTGATCACTTCCGTTGGTGTCCAGCAGTTCCGGTCCGCTGTAAACCATAAACGATAATGTCAAGTGATGAGTACAGTCACGGAGGAAAACAAAAGCAAATCGCGATGAAAATTTCAACTCACCAAATATCGCCTTGTTGCTCATTAACTGAATCCGTTTTGTGGAGGCCCTGGGAAAACCATACTCACTCAGTCGGAGTCTACCTTCGGTGTCAACTAAGATGTTGGAAGGCTAAATTGGAAAGAATATTTATGACATTTTAAGCTGTGAACTATTGGAATCTATTCATTGAACAATTTTTTTTTATTTTCACAGTTGTTATTTTCACACATAACAATAACAACCGGAAGTGGTAATTTTTGGAATATTCATCCGCGATATATACAAACTGTACTTTTAAGATTTTTTCTTGATATTTTCACTCGTGAATAAATACATCATTTCAACCCGTTGGATAGAGCAAATATCACATCATACAAAATAGATATCCTATATATATGCAATGATGACGCCGCTACATGAAACAAGTCTTATATCACAGAAGTCCAGTGGGACATGTCATTACTGGTGACTTAAATATAGCTGAAAATTACGATCTGAAATCCCTCATTTTAAGAGAAGGGTGAAGATAACGAACAGTTATCAATTTCATAACTCCCATAATGTAAAACTTATACGGTACCAATTTTGATGCACCTGATGCGCATTTCGACAAATAATGTCTCTTCAGTGATGCTCAAGTCGAAATTTCGGAAATTCGAAATGACAAAAAGCTAAAAGGAACTAAAAGGAAAACTAGAGTGCCAAAAAAACTGGAGCCAAATTCGTCCAAGAATCAGAGCTATGCATGAGGGAGATATCATCCTTAAGCAATACAAAATAGAGAGTTGGGCAAACACGGACCCCCGGACACACCAGAGGTGGGATCAGGTGTCTAGGAGGAGTAAGAATCCCCTGTCGACCGGTCACACCCGCCTTGAGCCCTAGAAGAGGTCCAAAAATGAGAGAATCACTGTCTCTCAATTCAACGAGTCAATTGGCGAAGAAATTAATTTCTATCATGGATTCTGTCGAAAATCATGTCATACAATCAATTAAATATGAAAGAGACACCAAGATACCTTGTTAGAATGGATAAAGAGTTATATACCGGATTATATGGGTTCAATTCGAGTCAGTGATATAGGATATTGGCTCATTTCGTTATTCGACATAAATTTATAGTTGTAGTGTAAATTCAGCATAAAGTAATAAAAGGTAAGTTTGAGTTATTTGTCATTCCACACAGAGTAATACGGTTAAATCTGGATCATTTCAAACGTTTTCGAAGTTAATGATAGAATATACATGTATACACGTGGATTTCAAATATCAATGACTTCTGAAACTTCGAAGGTCATTATACTGACGTCATTTCAAAAACTTTTGAGGTTTTATAAGTTGACAAAATATGTGAATTGAAGTAAACGTTATTATTTAATGAATTTCATTAGCACCTTATGAAAAGTATCCCAAACCAGTTAGATATACAAGATGTATAGATTTGTTCGCAGTCCGGAATTCTCTGGATTAGTCCAAATGAAGAGGATTAAAAACTGACGAGTAATGCCCAGAAAGATTAACTACTTCCTACATACTAGACCAACAGAGAACTGCTACGTATATGTATGTACTAACCTTCAAGGAAATCAGTATTGATGGTGAGGTGTGTGGATCTTAAAACTTACCATGATGTTTCCGTGGGGGACACCACAGTTCTCGTGGAGAGACGCCAGTCCCTTCACCAGCTGCCAAGCAAGCTTGTTGATTGTAAGTGGATCCAACTCCTGAGTGAGACAAAGCCTGTCGATGTACTCCGCCAGGGTGTACTCGTGTAGCTCCATCGCTAGGTAACACATGTCCTCCTCAATGGCGAAGGACTACGGACAAAGTTAGAAATGATGTATCAATACACAATAGATTATCGCATAGATCACAGGTATGTTAAGGCAGGTCATGCTTCATTTATGCACGTAAACTGCATAATTTTTAAAATCTGTCTTACATAGAGAGAGGGAGCTACTAACTGTTAAAAACTATTTTGGTTGTTTACATGCGAACATTTTGTATCATAACAACATGACAAACATGCGCTTCCTTATGACGTCATTGCATGACTGTTATAAATAGATCATGGAGGTACCTTAATAGAAAATGTAAAAGTAACACATTATCCCAAGATTCAAATATTGGTCTAACTGGCGATAATGACGGTAAAATACCCATATTATATCAGAATTACTGATAGAATCCTACCACTTTCAATAAGAAATAATTATTGAACATTTAAACACGAAACCATCTAGATCTAGCTCATGTTTTACATTTTGCATAATGCTATGTAGTTTTCTTTAAAAATTTTCTTAACAGACGATTCTATCAGTAATTGCCGTGTACATTAGTTTATGACCTTTCAAACGGTGTATAGAAAGTCTCTAAAAGTATGCGGCCTAATGTACTAATTTAACTATGTAATTCTGATATTACATTAATGTACTACTTTTGCAGTTTTATTTCAGTCTGTGACAGAAGAAAATCGGATCGACATGCTAAATGGAATGTTTTCTCCGTTAAACAAAGATGTCAATGAATGATATCAACATACCTTCTTAATATCAATAAATTCTCAGCGTTTCACATATATATTCCATATATCCCATGTCATATTTTTCAAATACTCTACATTTTGTCGATATTTGCATGGCACACATAAACAAATTCCTTGCATGTGTCAACGTCACTCGGTGTGTAGTCATGACGTCATCAGTTTACTTTCATATCGATCAGACAGAAATTACACAACAGCAGTATAGCATTTCGAATTTCGTTGGATCTTAGTAGCTGCATGGTTTATTTTATGCATAAATAAAACTTAAATAAAAAATAAAATCGGAATTTAATATATGCTTAGTGATATACTTATTTCAATTATGACGTAACATTGTTTCGTGGATTTTATCCCAGTAAAAATTTTCATAACCTGCCTTAACGAACCCGCGATGATGATGATGATGATAATGATGATGATGGTACTTTACCATATGTAAAAATACAATAGTTAAAGAGAATATATCAACAATAAATATCAAAAATCAAACTCTTCTGCGTGTCTTCTGGACGACTGGGTGGACATCCCACTAAATCAGCCACAGAAAACCTGAAATAGTCTATATACACATTAATATTTAACATTTACCAAAATCCTTCATGACGAATTCTGATCTGGTAAAGCTTGAGTCTTAATACACTGTAAAACGATATATACCTTGTATCTGACAAGAAAAAATTGCGTAAAATGATCCGATACTAAAGTTTCTAGGAATCCCTTGCCCAGTGTTCGACTTTTAAGGTCCACGGCTTGAATTGCCACCTCCGACCCGTCACTCAAAAAACCAAGCACTCCTCCTTCGTCTCTAGAAGGAAAGAAATTAAATTCAAGGTATAAACAAAACTTTCCGCACGAAAAATAACATTCTTAGATCATTTATTTCTGGCCTTTTCAAATATGTACTCACGAGTACGGGATCTTGAATTTCTCAGTTTCTGTCGGAAAGATGATTTCCCCGACACGTCTTCGTAGATGTTCTGGTAACTCATATATCTCTTGTAACTTTGACCTCCATCTGAAGCTGTTTCTGTGCCAATTGGTCACGGGCGCTTTTGGTGTTGGGGGAAACGTTATATTTGGCTTCCTCTCAAAATTCACCAGAGTGTCTTCCATTCTAGTATTCATCCAATCTTCGACAGTACTATTGGTCTCTTTACCTACTACGTCCTTTGGATGTCTATGTTGATGTTTTTCGGGATAATTCCTGGTGTCGGTGCTACTCGATAAAGGCTGATGACTTATCGCACCGTTTTCGGGATTATAGCGTGCGCGTACACCCACTGGATGATTTACGTTATTCGGAATCCTACTTGCATCTACTTTTGGTATTTCGTGGCACAACATGTTTTCAACCTCTTGTTTCGACAATCCTAAGGCTGAAGCGTAATACTGAAAGTCGTGGAAGTAGTTGGTCTCCATAGCGGCAGGGTTGTTGTACTGTTGATAGTAATTTTGCAGCTGAATGAATTGTATCAATTCCACTTTGTGCCGATTTAGTGCGATTTGTGTCTTGTCTACTAATCTTTCTTCAGCATCGTGAAATCCAGGAAACGAGCAGGCATATTTGTCCTTCTCATCACGCAGTTCCTCGGAATATGCAATGTCCTCCTGGTGGTGTTCAATAGTCAAAGCATTTCTGAGGATACTATCTCCTAGAGGACAATTCCCGGAAATTGTTTCCAACTCGCACTTAGCTTTTTCAGACTCGGTATTCTTTGGAAGATATCGATTTTGCCCGAGTGTGATATCTATACCAGTAGATTGCAAACCGTCCAGGAAGCTTCTTAATGCACTTTCTTTATCGACAAGCAATTGCGAGTTGCTGAGTGATTCGGTTGGCTGCACGAATTTTGTACCCAAGTGAGGCATTCTGCGCTCATGGCCAATAGGTTGAATGATTGCTACTTTAGTGTTATTCATTTCACCGGAATCTGATCGCATGCCATTTGGATTCTTCGTAAGCTCTGTCTCAAGTTTGGTCAATGACATTTCTTTACAATGTTTGACACTCGAAAGGTTATGATTCTTTCCACTACAAATAAAACCTTCTGTTGTCTCAGCTACATTGGGTGGAACATTTGAATGATCTCCTGTTTCACGTTTTGTCAGAGGCGGAAAGTTGTTTGCAATGTCTAGATTTTCAGCATAGCCTTCTAGGTCCCTGTATCTGGATGCTTGACCGATATTCATATCAAATGAAGAGAATTCGTTTGTGTGGGCCCTTTGTTGTTGCTGAGTATGAAATAGTTGATTGTTGATGTTTATTGGAGTGTCTCTGTTGAGAGTTTTCTTTGAGATTGTTTTGAGTGAAGACGCTTCTTCTTTTGTATACGTGAAAGCAGGATGCCTGAAGACAGGGGTGAGCTTGTTATCATCCTCCTTCTCGTGGTGAACTAAATATCTAGTTTCCGGTATTTCTGAGCGCGTGTTATTCATGAATTGTATTGCCACGTCTTTCAATGTTGGCGCTGGGATTTTGCCCCATGGAAATGTGTTTTGTCTCCCTTTGGGAGTTGCCACAGTAGTATCCAATGATACCATATCATTTTCTGAATCTGCTTGGATAATTAACTCGACAGTATCCGGTGTAGATGCACCAATTACTCCCATATCATTGCAAGATTCCTTTTGTGATTTGCTACATATTCCATTATTTTGATCATAATGAGTATGAATTTGTGTGTCTTCCTTTATGAAAGAAGCCTGTTGTATTCTATATGGAGTATCATCTAACACCTCTCGAGTAGGAAAGTATTCTAATTCTTTTCTGGTACCCTTCTTTACCAAAGCACCACTATCGTATGGAAGTTGGTTTGGTTGTCCGGTAGAAGGTGACATACAACTGTGTTGTTTCCAAAAACTATTTTCTTCCGCAGTATGACGAACGTTTCTTTTAAACTGGGATGTTTCTATCCAGTATGGATCGCTTTCCACTTCAGTGGAGCACAGCTTGCTATCATCAACCCACGCTGGGATTTCTTGGCATGGATCCTGATTTACCTTGTATTCATCACTGTCCCGAAGCTCTGCTGTTGATTCAGACTTCACTGATCTATGAACATTTTCGTCCTCCCATTTTCCAGGCATACTTTGTTTAAGAGAGGGAAATTCTTTCAAGTTATCGGTTTGGATAGGCGCCACCGACTCTACCACTCGAGTGTTTGGAACATTATTCTCGGTGTATGCCGTCTCCTGTGGGCGCCGCTTACAGGTTACATCCGACCACCTACGGGATTCCGAATTCACTGATGAAAGCAACTTTTGAGGTCCTAACGGAGATTTAACCTCATTTTTCTTCTTAACAGGTCTCTTTGTATCCTTCGAGTATTCAGTCTTTTGTAGAGATTTTTTCCCAGTCACCTTCGTCCAAGAATCCATTTGATGCGATAAATTCCTTTCACTTTCATCATGCTGAGCATCTTCAGAAAACCTCCAGTTTGCTTGCAGGACTTTGTTATATGCCCCGCATTCTCTGCCTTTTCGTTTTATTTTATTTTTACCCTCTTTGCTGTTGGCAGATTTATTCATTGCTGCGTGAGTCTCTTTGTCATCCTCTACCTTGTCCATTTCTGTCGTCACACCATGAACATCAGCGAGTTCATTGGTTAGGTTTTCATTCTGATTACACAGACCATGAATCCCAATATAATCCCCTGAGTCCTTATCAATGACACTAGAGTTAGTTTTTTCGCCCATGTAAACTGGGTGTGAGTCACCCGACTCCATCTCCTCCATTCCAGTTGTGATGTTTTCTATTGATTCCTTTGTCTTTTTCTCTTTCTCTCGCTGTCGCCTCTGTTTCTTTCGCTCCCGCTTTTTCGACTTTTTCGTTTTCTCTCGTTCTTCTTCGTCGAGTAATTCTTTAATTTTCATATTTCTCAAGTTTCGCTGGAGGTCATCAAACCCATCCCAAAATCTTTTCCACAGCCTATGTCCCTTTTCCTTTAGAACTTCGTCGTGATACTTGAGCGTCTTAAATTTATCTTGTAGTGACGTGTAGGGCTCAATTTTGCCTGTGTTTTGCACGATCCAAGTCTGGCAAATTTTGCATTCGTTTATGCAAACGATGGGATAAAAAACAGCAACCATAAATTCCTTGTCGTTTTTTCCGGACTCCGTGTAGAATTTCAGCGCTCGTAGACAAAACTCGGGTCCTTTAGCTTGCAGAAACTGCCTGGCGAATCTTTCGTCTATCAGTGAGTTGTACTGATACATGCATGAACAGAAGATATTACACGCGCTGCTGACAACTTCCTGGTGACGTAAATACTTCTGAACGGCGGAGAGCATGTTTGGAATTAACTTATCGCGGAACAAGATGTCCCGACCCGGCTCAACTTTGGACAAATGTTGAAAAACAGGAACTAAAGATTCCGTGAAAAAGTCGTCAAAATCTATGAAATCCACCATATCTCTCATCCGATCTATTCGATTCTTTAAAACAAGTCCAACGTTATCATTAATTAAAATGCAGTATATATATATATAGATAGATAGATATATATATATATATGTGTGTGTGTGTGTGTGTAGGTGTAAACTCATGTCAGATTTATCCCAAAATTTGATTGCTTTAGGTGCTTTACCTTGATATAAGCTTCTCGATCTTTCTGAGACATTTTTCCAAGGATGTACTTGACAAAATTCTCACCCCCGTTTTCATCGTCAAAACCATGGCAGACGGCTGTGCAGTGGCACTGTAACGGTCCAAATCATAAACATTTAAATAATAATAATAATTGTACTTGATACACCATTTACTTCATATTTATGTTGTAATGCCTCGCTTCGAAAGCGGTTGAGGTTTGGTACTAGAACATTCGTTTCGAAACCGGAAGATCGTGAGTTCGTGTCCCGCTCGTGCCATCTAAGACATAAAAATAGGTAGTGTTTGCTCCTTCACCAAACGCTCAGCAGAATCACGGGTCTTTCGGATATGGCCTTAAAAACGAGGGTCCGATTGTCGCGTCAGGTGTTAACACGTTAAAGAGTCCTCACTGCTATGGTCCTGAGTGCTAAGCTATGTGCAGCGGAAAGGGCAAAAATATCATATAAGATGAAATAAGCGCTTTTAATTTTGGTACCAAATTCTCTGAGAGGGTATCAAATAATCATTTTATGCCAAATTTTAGCAAAATCGGTGAAGGTATCTATCCATCCCTATATTGAAAATTTTTATGCTTACAGAGAATGGCTCTTAAAATATAATTTTAATAGCCATAAAAACTTAATAAACGACAGTAAATGCTTAATCAACAAACAAATATACACAAAAGTTAGTTAAGTTTAACTGACAGTTATCGTCTGGTTATCATCTAGTGGGTAACTAATAATACCAGGTCACTAGATGACTGGGTAACTAATAATCCCTTTTACTATTTATTAGTAAACCAAGATATCTCTTTAAATAAGAGAGATAACTCTTTACACTAGAGAGATATCTCTATTAGCTGTAAAGATATCTCTGTAAGTTAGAGATATATCTTTTTAAGGTAGGAAGTTATCTCTTTAACCAAAAGAGATATCTCTTTAACTAAAAAAGATATCTCTTTAAACAAAAGGGATATCTCTTTACGCTAGGGAGATTTGAAGGAGAACTCGAAATTTTCTGGTAGTTAAAGGGTTAGAGCTAGAGACAGATCTCTGAAAGAGAAATCTCTCTAGCGTAAAGAGATATCTCTCTATCAATGTAAAAAGAGATATCTCTTTAAGTTAGAGAGATATTTAACTTATAAAGACATATCTTTTTAATTTTTCCCCCCGGTGATCATAATGACTTCTCCCTGTTGTATCGCCATTAATATGATGTAACCCTATTTTTCAACCAATCGATCACAATGCTTCTAGTGTAAAAGTGGCGGAAGAGGTGGTTGGGGTAACATTATCAAGTTGCCGAGAGGCTAAATCCAGTGTAGCTCACATATGTTATCAATTTATTGTTTTGTTCACATGCGGTAAACGCAAAATCTTCGCCAGAGATTGCAGCCATCATGGGTGGAGTTCGAGTGCCAACTATAGTCACAGAAGTAAAACTATAGTTCACCCGAACGTGCTTTAGTTTGCCGGAAGTGAACGAATCTAGTCGAAAATTACTAACTATTCTATCGCGTACTAGCGGTCTAGTTCAAAGATGGCGGACAAAGTGTGAAAAGTAGTTTGAGCACATTAGCAAAGATTAAATTTTGAGGAATATAAGACAGAAATCACAAAGAGGTGCATGTTTTCAGTTATTTTAGTCGATTTTACAATGTACATTGTATGTAGCTGAGATCGTCCTAACGGTAACATCGCGCCGTCAACGTAATTACGGTAGAAGGTACAAACAACGAAATACAGTGAGATGATAAGCAGTTTTTGTATTTCCATTCTCCTTGAGTGCTGATTTACTTGCTTGTTTTTGTATCAACCAAAACCAAAACCATGCGATTCAACTGTGTATCAGAGACCCGCATATTTTGTGCCTTACGAACTATGAAAGTAGAATGACTCGGAATTATTGTGACGTCACAATACACTTCGTCTACCTTGATGCTAAATTTATGGAAAATGCACGAGATTGCCCAAGGGGTAAATATGATAGGGAGATATGATGTCTGAGAGGGAGATCAAACTTCCACCAGAGTTCGTTTGCTCACAAACCAAACTCTTCCACTATTCGTAAGTGACGTAATGAGGCCTTGACGGGGAGTTTGAGAGGGAGATATGAAATTTTGTCCTCCCGGGCACGTGACCGTCTAGACCAATCAGATTACGCGTTGCATGGCATTCTCATACTGAGGTATAATAATATACATTTATTGCATGATAGTGAGGGAGATATAATTTAGGAAATTCCTACATGTATGATGGATTATTTTTATTTGATGAAACCTTCAAAATGATACCATGATTACAAAACTCCCACCGTCTGTGAAATAGGCTAGGCCTAAATACCTAAAATGTAACTTATTTATTAATTATTATCATTTTTTCATCCCAGTGCCTATGATCCAAACACACTGGGAAATGATTAATTTCAAATAATTCATCATTTATCTATTCATTCTGTCTATCTATTTTGAATTATTATTTTTATCAAAATTAGTCGGGCTCGGAGTTCTCAATCACACATGGTTGTCAGAAAACTGAGAAAGTCAAAGACTGAAATAGTTGAAAGACATTTGAGACTTTTATGAAAAATTGACATTTAATAGCGATGTCTTACTGTCGGGAGGAAGGTAAGCACACAGTCTCTCTTATCACTGAAAATGTTTCAAATTCCAATATGAAATATTTTTTATTTTTCGTGATATCTTGAAGATCATTCAATCATCGATTCTATACGTACTAAATATTTTCATACCGCCTAAGTTTTTATAACAATTGGATTGTATTATTGTAACAATGAAAGGAACATAATGAATTCGGAACAATTAATTCTCGCGTTTTAATGGTTTCACTGTGCTCCAACTAGTCTGGATTATTTAATATGGTATTTTGCTTACGTAACATTCCAATCCTAAGGTACGCGTACGCTCACATTCGCTACAATAGGATCTGATATAACCCCATAAGGGGTCACGTCCGCATGACATTTTTGCTGGGAATATTCATTAGAACCATCAGCCAGTTAGATTGCGCCATACAGACAATGGTTGCTATTTAGGCAGTTCCCGACAATTCGTAAACAAATTGCAGTTAATCTCTCTCCCATGAAGTTTATTCCACACTATAAAATTGTATATTCTCACATAAGGAATTCTAAACATTCGAAATAATGTCTAATCTATTCCGTTCATACAAACAACAAAACGTATATATATTATAATACACCCAAATTAAATTAATTGTAAATTGCGATTTATGTATGAATAGGGATGGGTATGCTTTGAATAGTTTTCAAGTTGGTTTACTTAATTAACGAGAGGAATATAATGCCAGTCGACGTAAATGGTGAATTGTGATGCCACATCTAGCTACAATGTTTCTTTCAAACCAAACAATTGCAGCCATTTTCCTTGAATTGTGACGATTTCATAAGTGACGTGCTGATTGGCTAACATAAAGTACACATTCGTGAACATGACCCCTAGTTGGGTTATGTCAAATCTTCTTACATAGAAGATTTGATGGGAAACGTCTAAATAATAACCATTGACTGTATTGTGCAATCTAACTGGCTGATAGTTCTCATGAATATTTCAAGCAAAAAGGTCATGCTGAAGTGACCCCCTATGGGATTATGTCAGACCCTATTGTAGTGATTGTGAGCGTATCTTAGTATCTGATTTGAATTAGATTGAAATAATAACTTCTATGGCGCATTATTTTAATCTCCCAAAATTGAAGAGTTCCTATATAGTCTGTTTTTTAAATTAGCGATATACAAGAAGGTATGTAGAGATAACTATGTCTATATCAGGTATATATACCAGTAATTTGATAAAAGTCCAAATATGAAGCCGAGCCGAATCTCGGACGAGATTAGACGATATCTTGATTTTATACCGTATCGATGTAAATCGACATATTTTGCTGATTCCCTGTAAATCACTGTAAAATGACTCATTCCCTGCAAAAAAGGACTTGGGTGCATCAGTTCAATGTACTGATACACACCTACTCTGGACACTTGGCGCTTTTTTTTATCTAAGTTTTGATATGTTCTGAATGGAATTATGAATATTCATTATAAAATGGAGTACTACTAAATTGTTTATTTTATATGTATACCACTTAGATAAACATTATAATGAAATAATCAGTGTGCGAAATTAACCATGGACCGATAGACAATGTCTATAGAAAATCGAGTTGGTCTATAACAATCAAAATAGCTATATAGACCAACTTGTCTATAAGAATTCTGAATAAAAAAATTGGTTGCCCACTGCTTATTTAACATATATGAGAAGTGGGACCAGTCTATATGTAGTACGTTGATGTTTCTGTTCACCCCTTAGCTGTAATAAAATGTTCCACAATGTAATTACAAATCCTTCAAATCAGATTATTCGATTTTTAACGGGGGGGGGGGGGGGGGGGGGGGGGGGGGGTCAATTTGATAATTTACTTCAATGTACACCATTTTCGTGCAAATTCGGAATGTCCTTTTTGAACGGTTTTAAAAATATGTGGAAGGTGCACGTACTTGAATCAAACAGAAAGTGGTCAGTACAACAAGTTCCAGCAAGGCTAAAGTTGCAGAAAATCATGAGAAAATGAAACGTAGTAGAACTGACTTAGATGAAGAATCAGACAGTGAAACTGAGCTATAACAAAATGAAAAAGAATACAAAATTCGAATTGAAAAGCTTGACATGCATGAAATTGAAAAAGAATATAATTTAACTATGAACAAATTGCTAAACCGAATTTGTGTCTATTATTTATTTTTCAATAACAATGAATATTGCATGTTAAATTTTGGTCTATAGGAATTTGTTGTGGTCTATAGGAAATAAAATGACTATGGACCGAAAGTCTATAGGACTTTAAAGTTAGTTTCGCACACTGAATAACATGGTAATATTTGTTTAAAGTATTTTGTTTTTAGTGATATTTACAGAAAACAACATTCAATTTATTGTTTATTGCAATCTGATCCCAATTGTTATTTTGTTTTGAAAAAATATCGAGTGATGTGACATGTATATTACATCAAAATCTAATGATATTGAGATATTCTGTAGGTAATGATGGGAAGGACCGAATTGTTTTTGTCACCAAGGAAGAGATAACGGCCCCCAGTGAAGCCATTATAGCCTTGGATGAGGAAGAGATCCATGATGGGCCCAGTAAGGCCTCTATACTACCATTTTATACTTTTTATTCTGCACCTTCATTCTACCACTCTGTACTACCTAAATCTATACTGTCATCCATTCCAGGGATAAACATAATAGGATCGGGCCACAATGGGGGATCATATTTTTTTTACATGCGAATATATAGGGAAAATGTTTTCAAGAATCACGACCATAAGAGTGGAGATTTACCTGAAAGCTTCCTGGTGTAAAGTATATTGAAGTTTGTTCAAATCATGGCCCACGGAGGTAGGGTGGGGCTACAATAGGGGATCAAAGTTTTACATGCTGATATATGCCGGTAGGAAAATCATTTTCTCCAGAACTAATGGGCCAGTTTCAACCAAACTTGGTACAAATCATCCTTGGGTGAAGGGGATTTGAGATTGTTCAAATGAGGGACCATTCATCCTTCAAAGGAAAAATTATTACAGAAATGTAAAAATAGTGTGGGGTCATTTAAGAATCTTCTTCTCAAGAACCACTAGCCCAGAAAAGCTGAACAATGGCAGGGCCAAGGTGACTCAGGTGAGCAATGTGGCCCATGTGCCTCTTGTTATTACTGAGGTGACCCTATACAATTGGTTGCCGTCTGTCGTCATGCATTAACAATTGAACATTTTTAACTTCTTGATAACTACTATTCCGATTCTTAGATTTGGTATGAAGCATCTTTGGAACGAGGGGGACATAAATTGTAAATTTCAGAATTCCTGTACCCCTGGGGTGTTATGGGTGGGGCAAAAACTGCCCAAAATTGACCAATTTTCAAAAATCTTCTTCTCTAGAATTGCACATGTGTAAGAAAAACTAAATGCATAGTGATGCAGAGCAGGAAGGTCTCTACCAAAATTGTAAATTTTATGATCCCTGGGGTAGGGGTCCTGATGCCAGGGTAGGACTAAACTTACTATATTATAGTGTTTATGAGTAAAACTCTTAAATAGCATCTCCTTTAGTGTTATTTATACTAAATTGAAACTAATTGGATATATTTAGAAAGAACAGGTAGTCCTTTACCAAAATTGTAAATTTGATGATCCCCGGGATAGGGGTTCTGACCCTATGGTGGGGCCAAACTTAGTATTTGGTATTTATGTGTAAGTTTGCTGATACTGTATAGAATCTAAATGCAGAAAACGATATACAAAAAATGGTGTGAGTTTTGAGTCTAGGATGGGTCCAAATTAGTCATATCTTTTAATGTTTTAATGTTAACACATATATTATATTATGTAAAGCCTTTCATCAGTGTGTGCACTTTTGCGGGCATTAAATTTTTAAGAACACCTCTTGTTTTATGCTGTTGGTGAACATTAGAATTTAGCTTTAATAGATATTCAGAACAGGAAATTATTCAGGGGGAGACATATTGTTTTTGTACTTTCCGTTCGTCCGTCTTTCTGTCACAAAATCTTATGAACGCTTCTCCTCCTATATGACTTATCGAATAGACTTGAAACTGTGTACAATGCTTCATTGCCATTTGTAGATGTGCATATTGTAGGGACAGGAGGATCCAATTATTTTTCTAAAAGTTATAGTGGATCTAAGAGGGATGGAGGATGTAAAATAGCTTGTGAACACTTCTCCTATATGGCTTATCGGATAGATTTGAAACTTTGTACAATGCTTCATTGTCATTTGCATATTTGTGGAATGGAAGGATCCAATTATTTTCGTAAACGTTATAGTGGATCTTAGAGGGGTGGAGAATGTTGAAATAGCTTGTGAACACTTCTCCTCCTATATGGCTTATCGGATAGACTTAAAATTTTATACAATACTTCAATGCCATTTGCAGATTTGCATATTGTAGGGACAGAAGGATCTAATACTTGTCCTTAAAGGTATAGTGGATCTGAGGGGAGGAGGGTGTAAAGTAGTTTGTGAACACTTCTACAGTATGTGACTTATCGGAGTTCATAATGTCTATGTTCCTGCTCATGCTTTTTTCTCCATACCTTTCAGTTCATTTAAAAGGGGAGGAGGTTTCATTTGGAGCACTTCCAATTTGGGGAGCTGAGGAAACCATTAAAACAATCTCTAGTTTTTTCTAGATTTCATAGCCCATGAGAGTAGTGATACTTTTTAACTAGTACTCAGGTGACCGATAAGGCCTGTGGGCCTCTTGTTTTGGTCTTACGAACTATGTTAAATTTACGATGCTCTTGTGAAACAATGTCCAAAGCAAGAGCATTGCTAGAAGCATCCCTGGGTAATTAGGTGGATTATAAACCTTCCATCAAAACTGATGCACTTTTCATCACTGATCACTCACTCCACTTACACACACATGCAATTAACATAGTATTGATGGGTCCATTCCAGCTCTGATACGAGATAATAAATAAAGAAATTCTGTTTGGATATAATAAATTTCTGATGCAATAATCCTACTGTGTCATCCTCAGTGTTCATTTTAACTGTTATTCTTTACTTGTACAAAACAATACCTTAATTTCTAATTATTTCAATGGGTATTGAATTCTTGTCACAGAGTGTAAGTAAGAGACTAAAGGCACACTGCTAATCTTGTGTAAATTCTTGTCACAAACATTTTCAGTTGGATTTGTGCAACCAAATGGAGAGCTGAATTTTGGCTGCCCCTGTGTAGGGGGTCTACACGCAGGGCCCTGTGGGTATGAGATGAGGGAGTTCCTCTCCTGTAACTTTTACAACTCAAAGGACAACAACGACCCAAGGGGTCAAAACTGTGATGACAAGCTTGAAACGATGATGACCTGTATTCAGAAACATGCTGACTACTACAAGGAGAAGATGTCAGGTGACCCAGAAGATGAGGAGGAGGATCCGTTTGCCATCAATGAAAATGAAGATGATGATGAAGTGTCATCGTCCCATATTGATGTGACCAGCAGCATTGTAAAAGACAAGGAGAAAGCATCAGAAGCTGGTACCACGTCATGATTTCATATGTATGAAGAATTAGTTAAAGTGTCAGCGATCTTTCCATGTGTGCTATTGTTGCGAGTGCTTGTGATTGTGAAAGTGAAATAGAAAACATTTACATTTTCTGTTGTCTGTAAACCCTATATACATTTCATGGCACTGATCTGTAAATCATGTTTAACTCACCAAATGATTTTAATGTCATTTTGCGGTGCATTTACCTGTGATGTACTTCTAAGTGAATTAGTAAAAAAAAAATTATCCTTTTTAGGTCACTTTATTTATTGCAATACACCAGTTTCGAGATACAAACTCTTCTGTGTAGGAGGTGCATTTAGTGGGACTTTGAATGTCTAAGTGAGACAGAGTGAACCTATAGTCAGTGAGGAAAACGATAAAATGTATTAAAATCAGCTTCTCTTTAAATAAGTAAATATGAGAGATACAAAATAATATCGAAAGAAATGTCCTACTAAAGTGGAAACATAAAAAATGTCATATTTGCAAGTAATATCCTAGATATGGTACTTATGATCATCGAAATAACATGATATATTAAGAATTCCATGTATTTAATTACTACCTGAATACTATTATCACTTAGTTTAGGAATCAGTCAAATTCAGGTGATCAAACAGCTTATGAAAATCTTACTGAGTACATTCACTTAAGCAGTGATGAATATTTGTCCCACTCCCGCATGTAAACAAATTGTTTCGCGCCTTACTATATACGAGAGATCTCCAAAGGGATATAACTTGGATGTATCTCGAAACCGGCGTATTGGTCTGCATCCATTGATGTGTGTTAACAATTGAACATTTCTAATTTCTTCTTGATAACTACACTTTCAATTCTTTTCAAATTTGGTATGAAATATATTTGGGACAAGGGGGGTGTAAATTGTAAATTTTAAGACTCCTGCACCCCTGGGGCCACAGGGACAGAGCAGAAATTTACCAATTTTCAAAAATCTTCTCTACAATCTCACATGTGTAAGAAAAACTAAATTCATAGCAATGTAGAGCAGGAAGTCCTCTACCAAAATCGTAATTTTCATGATCCCCGGGGTACAAGTTCTTACTCCAGGGCGGGTCCAAACTTAGTATATAGTATTTATGTGTTAAACATTTAAAAACCATCTTTAATGCTATTGATACTATATTGAAAGGAAATAGATATTTAGAATGAACTGGTAGCCTTTACTAAAATTGTAAATTTGATGATCCCAGAGGTAGGGGGTATTGGTATTAGAGTGGGACCAAAATGGAAAGTGATTAAATGTGTTAACAATTGAACATTTTTAACTCCTTCTTGTTAACTGCCATTCCAATTCTTTTCAAATTTGGTATGAAGCATCTTTGGGACAAGGGGGACATAAATTGTAAATTTCAGGACTCCTGCACCCCCTATACCTTAGGGTTGAGGCAAAAATTTACCAATTTTCAAAAATCATCTCTACAACTGCAGGAAGGGCCCTACCAGAATTGTAAATTTCATGATCCACAGGGTAGAGGTTCTGACTCTAGAGCAGGGCCAAACTTGGTATATATAGTGTATATGTGTAAAACATTTAAATATATCTTGTTTAATGCAATTGATACCAGATTGAAGCTAAATAGATATTTAGAAAATTATTATTGTGATTATTGTCTTTATCATTTATAAGACAATGCAGGTCACAGGTTTGCTTACATCATCAATGTTGGGTACCAAATATTAGGACTCAATATCTTTTTAGGTGCACATTCAATTGTGATGTAACAGTTGTAAAATAAAGTAGTACATGGGTCGTAATCCAGAAAGCGCTAGTGATTTGAATATATTTTGGAACTGCATATTTTCCTGCTTTTTTATTTAATTATTTATATAACAGAGAGAGGTAATCTATCGTGTCTAGAGACTGGACGCTGGTATTGGGGAGCAGAAAGTGAACAATATTCTAGCAAAGTTTAACCTTACAACTTCCCACCCAAGACACTAAATCAAAAAAGAACAAGGGAGTGAAGTTGTTAGAAAATTAGAAAAAGTAGCAGAAGTTTTAAGTGAATCTGTAATACAATCTAAAATTTAATTCTGATTCCTTCAACAGGTCATTTGATAATCCTAATTAGTACCAAAGTCAGTGGCTAGACAAGCATTCATACATGTATGAAAGGATCATACATCAACCAACATCTTGAAATTTATAGTATTAATAGAGGTCTAGTCAGATTGGGGCCATAATACTTTGATGAGCTCACTTGGTACAGTGGTTGCCCTTGGATAATAAATTGTCCCTATTGATTTTCAGGTCACAAGGTCAAGGATCAGTGTGTTGATCTGTAGACCAAGTCTTGTCCACTCAATATCTAAAGAACACTTTCCAGTCAAAAACTTTCCGACCACCAAACAACTGTATTGGTATTCTATGCTTGTATCGCACGTAGAACTACCACTTTAGTATAGATTTGTTCCTGGGCAAATTCTTCAAATGTTGACGCAAGTTATGTGACAATTTGATATTAATAAAGGTGTCACTTACTGTTATGTCAAAGTCACGTGATTTGCCACCGTGATTACGGTTGCCCCTGACTTGTAGATAACCAATATATTTTACTATCACTACAGACGTTCTAAACGAAATGTTGATTTTGATATTGCCACATGGGGGGGGGGGGGGGGGGGGGGGGGGGGGGGGGGCAGCATATCAAAGTAAAAATGGTCCACTAGGACCACTTTTGGTGAGTGGCACGCAACCATCATGGAGAAGTTTAATTGGTCTTGGCCAATATTAGGGATCGATTTCGGTTACAGCCATGTTTTAATTTCAATCCCTTTATTAAGAAAATATTTCTCTTTAGAAGTATTGTGGGCGTATTTACTTGGCATGCATCTGATATAGTTAATCTGCACTGTTTGATTTAGAAAACAGGGCAGTCAGATTGAAGTTTGATCTCTTAAAAAGGTTTCTAGAATATTGGTAGAGTTCCATTGGAGAAGACATTGAAGAAACACAGAGCGACAGGCAGATTTCTGTTTAGTATATAACTCTGGTGATCTTAACCAAAGGGAGATTGTGAAATGAAATGTTGTATATCCACAATTCTATAACTGTAGATACAGCTGGACTTACGTCATCTTCCACCAGTATCCCTGCTCCTTCATTGATCAACAGGTCTGCTACTGGAATATCTGCCTTCATAGCAGCAAGCATCAAAGGTGTACAGCCATTCTGTAAAATGCCCAGTTACAACCAGTGTTAATTTTTATTTTTTTTAAAACATGGGGGGGGTATTGCGTGTAGTTTTTATTTTTTTTTATTTTCATGTCTTACGTTGTCCATGATGTTGACCTCGCTGCCACTTTTGATGAGAACCCTGACACACGTCTCCCATCGCTTCTCCACGGCCAGGTGTAACATGGATTGACCTGCCTAAGAGTCCAACACGGTGCATTAGTTTACAGATCATGGATGACATTGGCGGATCTACTACGGGTTTGTTTTACGGCGGTGTGGAACATTGCGCATTACTTAACAAATCGTAAATAAAGAGATATAATGTCCAGAGCAGGTCCGATGTTATGTCGTCCTAGGTTTATTTGATTTCAGAGTACTGTCAATGATACCTTGTTCTGGTGGTTTATGTCCACTCGGGTCCTGTACGGCCACAGGATGTTGACTACCTTAGCGTCTCCAGTTTTTATTGCCAACATCATAGAGTTATTCTCCTCCTGTAGAAAAAAAACCCCGAAATAATTAAAAATCGTGCCTTGGTTTCTTTCCAAATATAAATACTTAGTTCTTTTGAGTTTTTATAATGAAAGTTAGCGTGTGTTTGAAATTTTCCCACCTACCGAGTTTTGGAGAGTGATGTCGGCGCCATAGGATAACAGGATTTCCATGGTGTCCACGTGGCGATTCTGTGTGGACAACATCAGCGGCGTGCTACCGTCCTGAAATAAAATTAGTTATTGCTTACAATTAATACACAATTTTATTAAAGCTTCACTTTTTATGAAGAGAATTTTCAGAATCAATAGAAATTTCAAGAGTTTTACTGCTCAAGCGTGGATCCATCAAAAATAAGATAGAGTACGTTAGTCAACCAATTATATAGATATATACATATTTTGAATATTTTATTTCCGTTTTGAACAACGTGTTATTTGAGGTTTTAAAAGGTTAGAACACCACCACCCACGAAAATCTATCGGAGAAATTCTGGACCCACGCTTTGAATCTTAGTAATTACCGCCATGCTGGTGTCGTCTGGGTTTTTCCCCGCCTCCAGAAATCGCCTCATTCCATCGATGTGACCAATGGCAGCCGTTAGACAGAATGGGTCCATTCCCACTTGAAACTTTATGATAGACAAACTCATTGTAAATCAGCGCAGTTCATAGACTCCGTATTCTAACATTGATCGTCACTAAGTACAGTACCTGGCAATATGTGAGTCATCGTTTTATCATATATATTTTATTGAAAAAGTACGTTTTTGAAAAAAAAAACTAACTTATTGAAGCATTTTTATAGATGTAATATTTTAAAAATACAGAAATATTTGTAGTTTCTTCACATATTTCAAAATAATCTTATCTGTAGGTGGTGCAGTGAAATCGCTCGTCAAATGCAAAATTGAAATTTTATGGCACGAATTAGCATTTTGAGGTTTAAAAAATTTTGCCTTGGTGATTTCATTAACTATATTCTCAATGAACGTGGTATCACAATATGTTTAGCATCATAAGAAAAGAAAATTTGAACAATTTTGCATAATAAGTGGGGGGGGGGGGATATGAAAATTGGGACTTTAATGACCTCACAATATTTTATTTCATATTATAAAGATTGTTTTTTCAATGAAATATATCGTGGAAAAATGAAATAATGACTCACTTCTGACCAGGTACTGCAACTCATCCCGTTTTATTTCGTGGTTGTTGTTTTTTTTGTTGTTGTTGTTTTTGGGGGTTTTTTTGTCGGTTTTTTTTTTTTTTTTTTTTTAGTATGCTATATGATCAGTGTACATTGTTTTAATCAAATTATTCAATACCAATCTATACTTTTATACCTCTGAAAACACAAATATCAAGTTCTACATAGAGTATTGTTTTCTGATCACTGAATGCATATCACATCATATGGCTGTAAGAAAGTAATTGGTGTCGAAAATTTTTATTGTAAAATTGTGATTTACTATCTCAATGACCAAAAAAGTGTGGTTTACAAACTATTGAAAATTTTAATTTTTAGCTCACCTGAGCTGAAAGCTCAAGTAAGCTTTTCTGATAGCCTGTTGTCCGTCTGTAAACTTTTTACATTTTCGACTTCTTCTCCAGAACCACTGGGCCAATTATAACCAAATTTAGCCAAAAGCACCCTCGGGTGAAGGGCTTTCAAGTTTGTTCAAATGAAGTTTACATGAAAGCTTCCTGACATAGTGCAGATTCAAGTTTGTTAAAGTCATGGCCCCCTGGGGTAGGATGGGGTCACAATAGGGGATCAAAGTTTTACATAAAAATATATAGGGAAAATCTTCTCAAAAACTACTGAGCCAGGAAAGTGGAAATTTACATGAAAACTTCCTGACATAGTGCAGATTCAAGCTTGTTAAAATCATGGTCCCGGGGGTTGGATGAGGCGACAATAGGGGATCAAACTTTTACCTACAAATAAATAGGGAAAATCTTCTCAAAAACCACTGAGCCAGGAAAGCTGAGATTTACATGAAAGCTTCCTGACATAGTGCAGATTCAAGTTTGTTAAATTCTTGACCCCCGGGGTCAGGATGGGGCCACAATAGCGGATCAAAGATTTACATAACTATAATGAATAGGAAAAAAAATCTTTAAACATTTTCTCCTTAAGAACCATTGGGCTAAAGAAGTTTACATTTGCACAAAAGCTTCCTGACCTAGTGCAGATTTGAAGTTTGTAAAAATCATGGTCCCTGGGGGTAAGATGGGGCCACGGTAGGGGATCAAAATTTTACATAGAAATATATAGGAAAATCATTAAAGGTCTGATGAAAAATCACTGGCCAGAAAAGTTTACATTTACAAGAAAGCTTCATGACAGCAGATTCAATATTGTAAAAATCATGGCCCCCGGGAGTAGGTTGGGGCCACAATAGGGATCAAAGTTTTACAGGAGAATATATACATGCATATGAAAAATCTTTAATATGAGCCAAGGTGACTCAGGTGAGCGATATGGCCCATGGGCCTCTTGTTAATGAAAATGTGCTATTTTGATAGTTTTGTATGTAACTTTAGCATAATAATTCATAAAATCAAAATTAAGTTGGAAGATTTTATCAAAATAAAGATTTTAGTTCTATTGAATATACAGTATATAGCATTATATAGAAATAAATTTTGGTATGGGAAGACAATAATGTAATTTTACTTCATTCAGAGCCTCAGGATAGGGTTTCTAACAATAACAAAAGTTTTTAAACCAAATTTTTTCTGTCATTGAAATAGTAAATCACAATTTTGCGACAATTTTTTTGGACAAAAATGAGAGCTAGTATATAAAACATATTCAGGGGTATTTTGATAAAATCTTAAACTTTGAATTTTATTAATGAGTATGGTTTAAGTTATATATACAAAACTATCATAATAGTACATTTTTACAACATAAAATAAAAATTTTAGATTCAGAGCTGATTTTGCTTTTAAAAAAATCCTCGAAAGAAGTTTAGTGTTTAAAAAATGGTATTTTCATAATGATAAAAGCAAAACGGTGGCGGTCAGACGGGTTACTTCTGATATTTCTAAACAAAATGGTTTTTATTTCATCCACATTGAGGAAAAATTGGCTCCAAGAGAAGATTTTGAAAAAAGATAGATTTAGGCGTACATGAAATATATAGAGAATTTTTTTGGTTTTTTTGTTGTTTTTTTTTTTTGGAAACTTACTTATGGCCAAGTACTTTACATATATAATATATCGTTACAATATTACCAAGTCGTTTCTGGACGCCAGCTTGAGAATTTCCTCTGGGTCTCTCTCCTTCTCCTTGAGAAGTTTTTCCAACATATTAATCGTTTGTTCGGCAATATTCGGAATCGACTGCTGTTTCTGCGTCCGCGTGTCTCCCTGTACGTGGACACAGACGTCCCCCTCACAAAGGAGACACGAACTTTTGTTTGCTTTCTTCGCTTTCAATTTCATTACGCTTTGTATCCCTTTGTGGTTAAAATAGTTGTTTACATGTATTTCTATGACGTCACGATATTTTCACGTTATTTTGCGGGTTTCGACGTTCGACATGAAAACGTGACGTTATTTCGTTAGTGTAAGAGTGTTGACAGTAGATAATTCCATATTTTTCGAGTATTTTTAAAAATCTTTTATAGTTGTAAAATTTTACTGATTTATAATTTTTAAATTTTTATTTAAATACATGTATTTATATATATATATTTATTTATTAGCTTCTTTGTGAACTGTGCGCTTCAGTAGTTATCTCGCCTTGCTCGTCGCACAACTTATGAGGCCATTGAACCAAACTTGCATCATATAGAAAGGCGGGTGTCAAAGTGACTCTTACTTTAAGCTTAAACCCCCCCCCCCCCTTATTGTACATAATCATTCAGTGGCTAAACTAACCGTATATATATCCTTATAATTATTATACAGTCCACTGCGAATCAACAAATCTACAATTACTAGTATATAAACGTAAAGAGCAATACACACGGTTACATGTACATGTTATGTTGTATAAAAGTTTTCGGCTTAATTTAGTTATTTCGCCTTTACTCTTTTAAAATATTATTTTTTTTAAATGTGGACCCCCGGGTTCCCTTCTTTCTCCCTGAATGATCTGCATGCACATATTAAAACATCGTCACATCCAAAAGGAATCTATCAGAATTAAAATTCAACTAGATGAGAGTCACTCAAATGAAGAACAAAAAAGGTGTATTGGCCTAATATTAATTTATTCTGCATAGTTAAAATCTACGAGAGTCGTATTTTGTGCCGCCGGAATGAGACACGCTGGAAAAGAGGCGAAACTCGCGGGTTTTGGAGAAAGGATTTCATTTGATATATTCCTATATTTATTACATTCCCGATGTGTTTGCCTTTGATATACAGGGCATATGATAGCCATTTCGTCATGAACGCTATGCAATTGTAAACAGTGTGCATACATTAGAAATTAAAGTATATAATATAAAAACGAACTTCATTTTTGAAAATACGTAGGAATATAATATACATAAAGTTAAACTGTAAGGCGGCATAAGTCAACGCGCTTCATGAAATATATGCCGACGTGAAGTATTGCAGTTCAAATACTCATGTATTTTCAGAACTGAAATTGATTTCTTTTTCAAATATCATGACTCTTATCATGGTCAGAAAACCTTGATTTTCAAATGAAATTTAAAAAGATTAGCTGCTTTAGTGTGTATTGATGGTAGACGAGGTTGTTGATTGTGGAGACTAAATTCACATAAACTCAGTTTATTCAACATATGTTTAATTCTTTGGTATCATCGATTCATTTGAGCGCGCAACAATTTAATTAATTAAAGATATCTTCAATTGATCAATTCTGAATTATTGCGCACTAATTGATTTGTTGATAGTATTAATTATTCTGCTGAATATTGATTGGCACTAATAGAATTGTGGCTCTCTTCAAATGAATTGATGACATCCACATTTAAATTGATGCTCGCTACAATTCAATTTTAGAGAACAATAATTGAATTAATGTGCACATCAATTCAATTAATGCGCACAATAATTGAATTATTGCTCTCTTCAATTAAATTAATGATATCATTAATCCAATTGATGCGCACAATAATTCGCTTGGAGAGGACGACTATATAATTAGATATATCTTCAATTCAAACAGATCTCCACAATTGATTTAATGATCTCTTTCATTGCATTGTTGTTCTCTTTAAGAGAATTGATGTGCGCATTAATTCCTAATACAAAATCGTTGTAAATAATCAAGTATACCGAGCTCCAAATTAAATTTTGCGAGCAATAATTAATTATATTATGGTGTGCAATAATTCAATTTATGTGTGCATAACTAACTGACGGATTCAAACTCCTTTTGAGTTTGTTTCTCCTATTCATCGTAGACACTTTTCTCGCCTTGTTCATCCATCTTCGTATGCTGAATTATAAAATTCCACAAGTGACTGAGTGTTATAGTGGTAGACATGAATTGAAGAAAAAAATAATTCCTACACCCCTCTATATATTCGCCACTGGCTTTAGGAAGACGTCGTGCAGACACGAGTATATGTATATATCAAAGGACGATGAAGAAGAAACAATGATCAGCAATGTCGGCCCCTCTATTCATGGGAAGTTTGATATGTATACTTGTTTTTAGGAAGATGCGCCTCTTCAAAGTCAGCATTACGTGAAAACGCAACTAAGAATGGGCATGATTAGAGGAACGAATCAATTACGATAAACAGTGATTCGGGCAATAAAGTTCACAACCAAGTCCATAACTCTAGTAACATATTACCCCCCCCCCTTAGGGATTTTTCTACACTATGATGTTTTGAAAGTATGAAATAAAAGTAAATGAAGGTTGTTTGACAAATTTATATTGGGGCGTTTTTAAGATATGGCCATTTGAATTTTACAATTTTTTTGCAAATTCGATATGGCTGTTATTGTGTTCCGTGCCGCATTCGCAAACAATCCAAACTACACAGAGACATTTTCACTAGCCAAGGGTTTTCGGTCCATTCCGCTAAGGGGGCTAGCGAAGATGACCCAGACAGGACATCGATGAGAAATACGTATAAAAATAGGAGACAGTGTAATATGGAAAGTGGTGTACATGTTTTTTTACTTTACGTAAAGTTGAACAATTTTTCAATGTTCGGTTAGCTTTTAAAGATGTCACATAAAAAAAAAAACACCTTTAAATCTTATGCCTGGAAAGTTAATCCGTTTCAAGCTCCTATCAACATCAAGAATAAAGATGTATCGTACATTATGGATAGAATGTAGAGGATAATGACAGTATCTTTCACGGAGCACAGTTTTCTAAAGATTAGAAGACAGAGTCCCAAGACTGATATAGACATATCATTCACTAGCTAGGAGCTATAATCGGTGCCTTACATGGCTTCTGTCGCTGATGTTATCAATAATTTAAAAATATTGGTTACTGGAAGTAAAACTTGCGCATTGAGGATGTTGCTCCCACAGGTGCTTGAGGACAGGACACAGCACCTACCCCCACCCCCGAGAATGTTGACGTCTCTTGCGACTTTTTTTTTAGTCAATCATTCATTTATTACATGTTTGGTCCATCTTATGCTACAACTCCGAAAATAAACGTGAACAAACATTTCATTAAAAAATACTACACCCGACTATCATACAATCGGAATCAACATTCTTTGTGCGGTGTCCTGTCCACAAGCGCCTGTGGTTGCTCCGAGTCAAGTGAACTGTAAGAGACGCCCACCCCCTGTGTTCACTATCGGCACTTTTCCCCACCCACAACTGTCTGTTCTGTACATGTAATAAAGAAACTCAAGTACAGAGGGGACCCACAAGCTGTGTTTTTTGTGTGTGATAAAAACAGTAGAAGAAGCCATTAAAAACCTGAAAAGAAAAGTGACCATGACACATGAGTTGGTTGGTTACATGATTGTATATTGTTTAAAATAACGTCCCGCTCGAGAATTTTTCACTCGTATGGAGATGTTACCATTGCTGGTGAAGGGCTGCAAAATTTAGGCTTATGCTCGGCGCTTACGGAGGGTCTTTTTTCGTGACACGAGGCCTCGATTTTTGCGGTCTCCTCCGAAGGACCACCCCATTTAGTAGCCTCTTACGACAAGCAAGGGGTACGGAAGACCAATTCTAACCCGGATGCCCACAGGACAACAATAAGTAAACTTTGATATATTGATTTGGTTGCTAAAGGGGTGATGATTTATCTAACCTGTAGAAAAACCTACACTAGGCCAATGAACGAAACAAGTCAGAAACTAAAGATGATATAATTCTTGAGCACCATGCAGGCAAAGGAATTTGACTTAATCCGTATATATGGATCTTGTTTTTTTACAAGGGCAAAAAGGATTGTCAAACCGTACTCTCAGGACACGTGCCTATATATATGATCTGAAGAAGTTTTCTATTTTTCTGCGATTTTAAACAAGAAAAAAATCTCATGTTTTAGCCCCAGAAGTAGTAAATGTCCTCATATATTTATGTAAAACATCTTGTCAATCAAAGTGTTACATAAGTTCAAATAATACTATACAAATGTCAGTGACATCTATAACGGATATGAAGATTTTTTCCCCCAGTTCTCGGTTATCATTTTTACAAATTTTAGATTCTTGCCCCAAAACTGGAAAAGGTCTCCATGCAAACAATCTGATTTATAGTAAAAGATTGTTATCAAATGTCCACATTATCTATATAGGATCTGAAGAAGTTTTACATTTTTCGGCGATTTTTTTAAAAATAGAAATATCATATTTTAGCACCAACCCTCGTATTTATATCAGACAACTTGATATATAATCAAAGGGTTACATACATTTACAAAGTACTTGTTTGCAAATGTCAATAACATCTATATCGGATCTAAAGAGTTTTTCCAATTTTCAGTTACAGGGGTGTATTATTTTTTACAAATTTCAAGGGTTTTTTTTGCCCCAAAACTCGTAAAACCCCCTCGTAGAAATGTCATACAATCTGATTTATACTCAAGGGTCTATGTACTTTAAAAAAATACTTGTTTGCAAAAATCCCCAGGGTGAGCCCCCATTACCTTTACTAGCCATGGTATACATGGTGTTCCTCGAGCCTTCGCTCACGTACATAAAAGTTTGCCATAATCGCCACTTTTATGCATATTTTATCAGATTCTTACGTAATTAAATCACGATATTACTGTATATATTAATTCATTTCAAACATCCGTTATAGAAAACTCGATTGAGGATTAATTGTTGACTTAAATGATCGTCAGAACTAGCGGAGAGAGAGAGACAGAGAGAGAGAGAGAAATTTCTACACATTACACAAAAAAGTATAAGAAAAGACATCCTGCATAGTGGACTATTCCATTTTATCTACAGCTATATTATATGATATGTCTGCTTGCCAAGATCAACAGTTCAATATTTTGTGAGATTTATATAGTAATACGTGTAATGCCACGAGAAGCAGACGTGTCTACTGACTGTGATCTGGTAACGTACTGCACTATGTTATATTGTATTCTATTGGCTGTGATCTGGTAACGTACTGCACTATGTTATACTGTATTCTACAGACTGTGATCTGGTACCGTACTGCACTATGTTATACTGTATTCTATTGGCTGTGATCTGGTAATGTACTGTACTATGTTACACTGTATTCTATTGGCTGTGATCTGGTAACGTACTGCACTATGTTATACTGTATTCTACAGACTGTGATCTGGTAACGTAGTGCACTATGTTATACTGTATTCTATTGGCTGTGATCTGGTAACGTACTGCGCTATGTTATACTGTATTCTACAGACTGTGATCTGGTACCGTACTGCACTATGTTATACTGTATTCTATTGGCTGTGATCTGGTAACGTACTGTACTATGTTACACTGTATTCTATTGGCTGTGATCTGGTAACGTACTGCACTATGTTATACTGTATTCTACAGACTGTGATCTGGTGACGTAATGCACTATGTATACTGTATTCTATTGGCTGTGATCTGGTAACGTAATGCACTATGTTATATTGTATTCTACTGACTGTGATCTGGTAACGTAATGCACTATGTTATACTGTATTCTATTGGCTGTGATCTGGTAACGTAATGCACTATGTTATATTGTATTCTATTGGCTGTGATCTGGTAACATACTGCACTATGTTATACTGTATTCTACAGACTGTGATCTGGTACCGTACTGCACTATGTTATATTGTATTCTATTGGCTGTGATCTGGTAACGTAATGCACTATGTTATATTGTATTCTATTGGCTGTGATCTGGTAACGTATACGTAATGCACTATGTTATATTGTATTCTATTGGCTGTCATCTGGTGATGTAATGCACTAGGTTATACTGTATCGGACTTGACGGTGATGGAAGGGGGGAAGTTTACAAACTCCGGACTGTGGCTGCTGTGATACCATGGTTACACTATACACATTGCGTGACTTGTTAGGATGACCAGGCTGTAAGACCAGACATCTAAAAAATCTAGTACAGTTTAAAAAAAAAGAAAGAGAATTGTTATTATACTTAACCGGTTTTTTGTCTGTTTGGCACATGGTAATCACTCAAAGTCAATAAAAGCGTGCAATCGATGTCGCCGGCACTTTATTAGAAAATAAGCTATATCAAATCATATATATTGTGTGCTATACATTCATGGACCCATAGCGTCCCTAGGCGTGGTATATTTTTTATTTCCCCTTTACTTATAAACTTGGTAGGAAGCGTAGATACATACGTGACTGTCGCCGACTTAATTTTTAAAATTGAACAAGCAAATATAAAAATCTGAGAGCGTATTATTTAAGTTTCTTTGCGTTAATATCATTTGTATTGCCTAAATTTTCATTCAATAAAAGTTTAACACCTTTTGCGTATGATTTTAAGCAGTGGTGTATATATTACTCCATGTTGCCAGATTATATTCTGTGATCATAGGGTCAATTAAACACCCAATGTATGGACAAAGATTTCGTATTATCTTTATGTTTTTGATCTATTTTGGCGCTAAAATATTCAAAAACTTTGGGAAAATATTCATCAAGCGATATTTGGATGTGGCATTGAGAAGAAGTTATCATTATTCTTAAAATTTTGCATTTTGATTTAAGAAATGTAACATACGATACAATAAACTTTTTATAAAAACGTATTTGCAGAACAAATGTTATCCCTTTTATGAAAATCTCGTAGTGTACAGAGAATGAAAATATAAACATTTCTTTTGCAGAAATCATTGCTTGGTCTAAAATTTGACAAACGTATCAAGATGTAACATTTGTGATGTAACATTCGTTACCGAAAAATTTATTAAGGGAATGATATAACAATTTCCCGCGTATTTTTGCTCTCTGTCTGTCTGCATGATGTGGTATACGACATGAACGTCTACTATGAACATTTGAGTTTGAAAGTCAATATGTGTTAAACTTTGAGAATTAGGATTAATTTTCTCTTACGGTAAGTACTGTTACAACAACTGCAATGTTTGATATACAATATTGATTAAACAGATGGAACGTTTTGGTCTGAATTTGTTCTTCTGATATCAAAGAATGTATATCGTATTCCAAATATCTAGAAATTTCCTCTGGTGTAAGAATTACATCGAGTAGAATGCTGGTAACATACGTAACTCAAAGTAACGCATGCTACTTAATGAAATGCTTGATTAGACATCAAATATTGAACTACATATTGACAAAATATCATCATTAATGATATGTTTGTTGAATATCAACTATGTTATGAAGACACAAATGTGTTGTTGTTCCCATATTCACTAGCATATACAGATATCTTTTGCAAGAAATACAGGCCATGCTTTTCTCTTATGATACATGTAACTATGCAATTCTACATTTATCAATTTGCTAGAATTCAGCATCTTTTCATAATATATCTTAGAAATGAAGGGGTTAATCTCTGATGATTGTTCTATGCAATCTTATAGAGAAATCATTAAAAAATATTTTACCTGAGTGTAACGTATGTTACCAGAAATTCCGTTACGTAATATTATTCTATTTGTTTTTAATTTTTTATTTATTTTTTCAGAAATGGCGCTTGTCAGAGCAGAAGTACAGAATAACTACCATGAAATTTTTTTTTTTAAATATAAGAACAACCATAAGAAACTGTTTTAGACCATATTATATAACCATATTATATAACCATATTATATAACCATATTATATAACCATATTATATAACCATATTATATAACCATATTATATAACCATATTATATAACCATATTATATAACCATATTATATAACCATATTATATAACCATATTATATAACCATATTATATAACCATATTATATAACCATATTATATAACCATATTATATAACCATATTATATAACCATATTATATAACCATATTATATAACCATATTATATAACCATATTATATAACCATATTATATAACCATATTATATAACCATATTATATAACCATATTATATAACCATATTATATAACCATATTATATAACCATATTATATAACAATATTATATAACCATATTATATAACCATATTATATAACCATATTATATAACCATATTATATAACCATATTATATAACCATATTATATGCTCCCCATGTGGCAATACTGAAAAGGTAGAATGTCTGTATAAACAGTGAAAATAAAGGTTTAACTACTGGTCAAAGGCTACCATAATGATACATGTAAGTTTGATCTAAGCTACTGGTCATTTGAGTCATTTTGTATGACCTTTGACCTTGTGACTTGAAATCCAATGGGGGTCATCTATTCATAAGGAGGCACCAGTGTTTCAAGTTCGATGTCTACCAAGCAAAGACTTCTCAACGGACAATAGCTTATGTCCAGAGTAGTTTAACCTTTGTCCTTTTGACCTCAAAATCAATAGGGGACATTCTACGTCTTAAGGTTCACATTAAATATTCATTCATAATACCGCGTGGTGGATTATACTGACAATTTCTATGGAAAGGTATTTCAAAATAAGTGTAACCGTCATGTATTTAAATTAAAACACACTGGTGGTTCGGGTTCTAAATTTCTGTATTGTAATATCCTAATTCTGGAGGATGATCTAAAAAATATGCAAAATACATGTAATTAAGTTCTTTCTCACTATATCATTCACACTTTTAGTTATATTAAAATAATGATTTCAAAATATTTATAAATTAATGTAATAAATAAATATTTTCCAATAGAGTAAACTCAAACTCTTACCGTAAACTCGGAAGAATAGAAACTGTAGTAAAACTTAGTTTCTTTGATATGACAATACGTGAGTAATAAGTCACTCAGTCCGGGTATGGAGTGTTGCTGGGTTAGTTTCTGGAATTGGCGCGAATCTTGCTTATATAGCACCAAACCAGTAAAACAACTCACAAGATACTCACAACCGTACACAAACCATACTGACCTTTCACACTCCTCTCTCTACCAATCAGCGTTCATCCCGATGAATATGAATGAAATGAAACGACTTACGATGAAATGAGTAACGTAATGAAATTATATTATGTTAAATATGAATTATTTCACCCTGTGACATTAGCAACAAAAACATAAGATTCGGTATATATTTAATCAAAATGTTGGGAAATTAAACATTTTCTTTACATTATTATTGTAAACAGATTGTTAGAAATGTGTAAATATGTTTCTTTCCATTTTTTGAATAGAAATGATGTGTTTATAGTAATGAAAGGAAAAATAAGAAACATACGCTACTTTCATTGTTTATTATAACAAAGAGCAATCCAGGTTTCAAAATATGTGTCTGTTATTTCTATAAGAATCACGAGCATTTATATAGCGAAACATCAATCTTTTACTTTTGTTTTAATGCATATTTATTGCAAATTAACAAATTCAGAAGAAAAGACACATTTGGTTTTATTTACTAGACTACGTTATATTTCTATTAAAACTGGTATTTCTGTGGCATAGTCATTTCTTATCTAATATGTATATAATGCATTTATATATGCATGTATGCATTGTTATTATTTCATTTCATTTCAATTTAACATCAATGTTATGTGTATTGGATTATATAATCCTTTAATGGATCTGCAATTCAATATCCGGTCAAGCATAACACTTAGTGAGTTCTTTGGTATAGAGTGCCCAAGGTGCCTAATTATGTCTTGGCCAAGTTGTCCATAAGTCTTTTGATTTCATTGGTGTTTTAGTTTTGTGTCTTACGTTTTTATTGAGTTTGGGATTTGTTCCCTCCAAAAGTTCTTTGTGTCAGTTCATTCTTTGTCTGAAATTTGAAGTGACCAGTCCATAGATCAGTTTATAAGTTTTGACTTGACATAGACCTGATAGTACTACCTGAGACTGACTTTTCCTCTCAATCGGTAAGTTACTAAGTTTATTACTAATGATAATATACTTCTAATATATATCTAAAATGGTAAATCCTATAATTTTGCATTAAGATTAATTTCCTATGCACTTCAGCCTGAGTAAAAGTATGCAGTGAGAGAGAATCATTTATTTTAACTATAAAGTGTAAATACATGTAGTTCAATTGTCTCACTATGATGTATCTTAATTAAGGGCCATATTTTTATGATAATTGCATTAGCAGCTAGTTGTAAGTTATCTGATTAACTCGCAGGTTTGAACTTTATATGGTGACATTTATTTATCACATTGGCAGTTGACCATTGTATATATTGGCCTATTCCCATAGAATGGTATGTTTGAGTATTTTGAGTTACTGACTTAAATATTCCTCGTAGTGTATATTTTATATCAAAGTAATAACTGTAATGTTTATATTATGATAAGCATAAGTGTACAATAAAGATTTTATCCATAGGCAAGAGTAAATATTGGGAGATGCATTTGTGTATTTAATGTTACATGTATAGCACGTTGTGTAAGACAAAGTTATCTCCCTTGAAGTATGTAAATATTGCTATCATTAATTGTATATCAATTAGTCTGTAAAAGTAATATTGTATTTTATGATTTATATACATATGTTTGATTATTGTTATACAATTGTTACAGGGCTTTCTTTTCAAGCAACTTTAAATATATACTTTGCTGAATAAACGCCTTGTTCAGAACCCCAACAGGAGTTGGTCATCCTTACTAATTAGCAATGAACACCGTTACATTTCCATTGAATTCAGTGATGTCGTTATGATTTTGCAACATCAATCGTAAAGAATAACTGATGATATCATTTTGGCAAAGTATTTTCATAGATGTACTGTTGTGCAAGTGTTGAAACATACGTTACATAATTATAGCACTACTTCATTTACATACAAAAAAGCTATTGTTATATATCTATTGCTAGTCTTTTGTTTTCATGTTTCATACATATTGAACTGTTCGAGAATATTTGTTAATCAATTTTATTTTCTCCCATTTCAAAGATATTGAAAGTGATATCTAGTCGTTTATTTTTCACTCTTAAAATCTTATTGCTGACTTTTACAGCGGATAATTTCTTGTTGTGTTGATTAAATATTTTCTTTGAAAACCTGTATTTATTGTCTTTCGCAAATTAGAAAAATATATGTTCAGTCAATTCCAATACAAGTTATGGAATAATACATGGAAAATTAATGTTTATCTTATATATTATCATGTCAAGGAATCAGTAACGAAGGTTACATGCGAGAAAAATCTTGAAAAATATACCATACTTTGACCTTCTGTAAAAAAAAATCTGTCATACTTAACTTGAAACAATTTGAGGTGAGTGTTCAACAGATATTTACCATTAATAAATACATGTTACCATATATATTTTGAATGGTCGATAAACCATGATTTTGAAACCCTCAATTGCACGATTTTATTGACTTTGGGTGAATATGGGTACCCGACATTAATCAAACGATACAAAGAGGACAAAGTCATGCTGTTTTTCCTTGAGTATTTATTTAAGATTGAGAATGACAACAGACTGTCGGCTCCCGGACAGAAACGTAACAATCACGTATTGCACAGTGTACACAAAATAAAATATACACACACCATCAAATCCAAAATTGGCTTACCATAATTAGCAAAAGTTATCTCCCATTCAAATATGAAACAAACTGAGACATAGAGATGACCTAATAGATACATTGATGAAATATCTCAGAGCGAACAAGACAGAACGAGATAAAGTCTCGCTGCATGGTGCTACACATTTTCCTTCTGTGAACTAAAAATAATTCATAATTACGAGTTCAGCAAGATGTATCTTTGACATTAAGCCCCTGACTGTGGCCAAGTCCAACTGTGGCAAGTCTTACCTTTGACCTTGACTTTGTTATCTACCTTTGACCTTGACTTTGAGTATGAAGCTTCTACCTTTTATATAGTGCAAAAGTTATAACCAAAGGTTAGCATTGTGCTCACAGACAGGCAGGCAGATAAAAGAGACAATATGCATAAAGATCACATTTCTCATCTGCAAATACACCAACAAGGAATAAGTGTTGTGTATCCAAAGTCCATTGAATTTAGTTTACAGTATCCACAGAAAGAGTACCGAGTTTTCCGGGGGCTTAGTTTATGAAAGGTCCTAACAACGAGCAATATATTCACTTTGTCAAAAACATTTCCATTTCCAATTCTGTGAAAATATGGCTCCATCTATATTTTGTATTCTTTATTTCTCAAATTTTTCATAAATTTGCATTTGGAAAAATGCAGCATTGAAAAGTAAAAATAAATGCAAAAAGCATTTGTGGTCTTAAGTTGTAAGACCTTTTGTAAAATGGACCCTATCTATAGTCCATTGCTTGTTATCGTTAAGCGGACTGATTCAATATCGTTTGTCATAAAATTCCAAGATGTTCTGATTGCTACAATGCAGAAAATGGAACAATTAGGAAAATGAGAAGGTCAAAATGTGAGCCATACTTAAAATGCTAGTAGTTTCATCTACATAATGATCTGTAATGAAAAAGTTAAATGTTTTCAATGATTCTATTTATCAAAAAGTGAAAAAATTGCACTTTTCACAGCTATGGGGATACAGAGTTAATAAGATCATGAAGTTGGCATACTGTAACCCAAGTAAAAAGTCGACACCATGTACATGGGCTTACACAAAATGAAGGAACAATGAGAAACATACAATGTAAATATCAGTTAAAGCTTCATACACACTGACCAGATTAGTAGCTGATTATTAGTTATCACAGAAATACGTCCCAGTATAAAAATCACCTACATCTGGCATCAAATGATACGGATCTACATCCGACGTCACACGATACGGATCTACATCCGACGTCACATGATACGGATCTACATCCGACATCACATGATACGGATCTACATCCGACGTCACATGATACGGATCTACATCCGACATCACATGATATGGATCTACATCTGACATAACATGATACGGATCTACATCCGACATCACATGATACAGATCTACATCCGACATCACATGATACAGATCTACATCTGACATCACACGATACGGATCTACATCCGACATCACATGATAAATATCTATGGAAAGTCGCCTATAAACACAGCCTTGCTTCAGAACTACACAACATCATAATACATAATGATCATATCCCATTGGCTAGCAGCTTAGGTTTGTGGGTGACATTTGACCCAATTAAGTGTAACACTCGGGCGAATGTCTGACCTTTGAAATATTGCCACTCAATATTCCACATTCTCTCTTTTTTCTCCATGTGACATTTTTAACCAGTACATGGGTCACAGAAGAATATACAAATTATCGACTAGTGAGGAGATGCACAATACATGTTGAAGGAAAAAAGATCCTTTTCAAGGCAAACAATAGATTTTAACTAAAACAGTCAACAGTTTGAGATGCGTACCTGTGTTCAGCAGGTACACATCTCTGTTCTGACAGTTAAAACATGGAATGTCAGCATTACAGAGAGCCCATTACAGTTGTGGTGCACACTGCACAATTATATTCTTATTCATATTGGTCCATACAAAATTACACATATATTTCATCAATGATGTCTTTCAATGTGTTAAAAGTTGCCATTTTTATCACATGATTTCTTTCCTATGTTCTGTATATAAATTCGACTCTACAGACGGACTCCATAATAATGGACCATCTACAGTTATCCTATCACATCAACATTTTTCTCTGGGGGTGTAGTTGAACGGGATGCCATCTTTGGGGGTGAGGTTGCTGGGCGTCCAGGACTGAGCGAAGTCGGAGGACTGGTGGTCTCTGTTGTGGTGTGACTTGGGCTGTGTTTCTGCTGTGTTGAGCTGTGCGTAGCTGAAGGTACACGGTCTGGGCGGGTCTCTGGGATGCTGGACACCGCCGACTTTCCACACACATGGTGGTGGTTTTCCCAGTCTTTGTGTTGACAGAAGGAGCCACAGTACCGAGCCACATTACAACCACTGCACGTTTCACTGGCTTTCCTTCCACAGTTCCAGCAGCTCTGTAACCAAACATACAAATTCTGTCACAATCACTATGTGATTTGATATTACAACTCAAGGGAAAAATCTCTATTGTTTCCAGTGATAATCTAAATTTTACTATCTCCTGTATCAGAAATTGTCAACATTGTGCCAATACTGACGATAATGAGTACTTTAAATACAGTTGAACACCGAGTCTTTGAAAAGAACCAAACAATTGTGGTCTCTGGGTCCTTGTTTGTGGTTGAGGTCAATTTAATTTGGTGATTGAAAGGAATCAAAATAAAAACAATTGAAGTGGAAAGTAATAGTATATATTTGCAATGGGCTAGATGGATGACCTGCATATTCACAAAAGTGTGTGTGTGTGTGGGGGGGGGGGGGGGATAACAAAATAAATTCTGAGATGTATATTAATATTTATAATTCTAAATTGACTACTCTTTAGATATTATGAAATAATGATAGCAATTTCAGGATATTTTCTTTTTACTGCCTTTATTCTAAACAGCTTCTTTTCATTTGTAACTATAAAAGGATACTTTGAATATCAGTCCATTTCCATGCCAAGCTTTGATACAAGAATAACAAGAGGCCTACAGGCCTAATTATCAGTCACTCAAGTATTACTTAAAAGTATCGCTAGCCCTAAGGGCTATGAAATCCATGATAATTTTCCTGCTCCGTATATCTAAGCTACATTCTAATACATCATCATCAGTATTCAGCAGTAGTATAAAACAAGATGTGTTCTTAAAACAAAAATGCCCCTGAAAAAGCCCATATTGATGAAAGACAAATTACATCATATAATTTTATGTTATATTAACATCACATGACCATTTTGGACATGCCCTATAGTCAGAACCCTTGGGTTGCGGAATTCACAATTTTGGTACACCCCTTTCTGCTTTTCTATTTTATATGGTATCAGCAAAACTGAATAAGAAGTCTTTCAAATGATAAAGACATTTAATCACTAAGACAATTTTGGCCCCACAATGGTACCAAAACCCCTAGACCTGGGATCTTGAAATTTACTATCTTGGTAAAGGGCCATCAGCTTCTTCTAAATATTCATTTACGGTAGTTCAGTTTAGTATTAATAGCATAAAAGAAGATGTTATTTATATGTTTTAAACATTAAAACACTATATGCCAAGTTTGGCCCCACCTTGGTATCAGAACCTAGGGGATCAATATTTTGAATTTTGGTACATACCTGCCTGTTCTAAATAACTATACATTTAGTTTTCCTTACAGATGTGCAATTGTAGAGATTTTTAAAAATTTGTCAATTTTGGCACCCAGGGGTGCAGGAGTCTTTTATGTCCATATTGTCCCAAAGATGTTTCATATAAAATTTGAAAAGAATTGCACAGACAGTTATGAAGAAATTAACAAACAAAATATTTAATCACTATGACCAATTTGACCCCACAATGGCACCAAAACCCCTACCCCTAGGATCATGAAATTTACAATTTTGGTAAAGGGCTACTGGCTTCTTCTAAATATACATTTAGTTTCAATCTGGTATCAATAACATTAAAGAAGATGTTATTCAAATGTTTTACACATGAACTATATACCAAATTTGGTCCCACCCTGGAGTCAAAACCTCTACCACAGGAATAATGAAATTGACAATTTTGGTGGAGGTCTTCCTGCTCTACATAAGCATGACTATGCATTTAGTTTTTCTTACAGATGGGCGGTAGTAGAGAAGATTTTTGAAAAATAGTCAAAATTTTGTCAGTTTTTGCCCTGTCCCTTTTAAAGGCCCTAGGGGTGTAAAAGTCTTGAAATTTACAATTTATGTCCCCCTTGACCCAAAGATGCTTTATACCATATTTGAAAAGAATTGGAATGGTAGTTTATCAAGAAGAAGTTAAAAATATTCAATTGTTAATGCACGACGACGGACACAGACCAAGAGCAATAGGTCACTTGAGTGCCCAAAACACCCTGCCCATTTTTATGCTTAACTCTAACAACATGGGGTTCTTCACGGACCTCACTCGATTCTTCTTGATGGTTAAATTGAGCCATCGCCTCCTCTCGGACTTTTTTCCGTGTCTCGGACAGTGAGCGCTCCATCTTGATTCGTTCGGTAGACACCATCTCAGTGGCTTTCTGCTCCGCAGACGTCACAGCCTTCTGCAGCTCTAACATGGCCTGTCTCTTTACTTCCTGAACAGCCTCTTCTAAACAAGACAAGTGCAGTTTCATGTTTCATTAATAATTCTCTTTTTTCTTCAATCCTTAATCCAAAAACATTGCCAAGTAGCTTTAAAGATAAATCATCAATCTCTCGGGACAGTCAGAGATGTACAGAGCTAATGCTACCCAACATCTTATATCAATGGCATTTAATATTCATGGTTTTGAGATGGAAAAATAGCAGTTTCATGAGGTTTTGTATTTAGTGGTGAGAGATCTGTTTCTGGGAATTTCAACACTTTACCTGTTAAGGAGGATGGCACTGAATACCACCATAAAAATTAGCTTTACAGTATTATTGCATTTGTATAGCGAGAGTATGCTGTCGGTATTACAAGAGACAGTACTGACAGTGTTACAAGAGACAGTACTGACAGTATTACAAGAGACAGTACTGACAGTATTACAAGATACAGTACTGACAGTGTTACAAGAGACAGTACTGACAGTGTTACAAGAGACAGTACTGACAGTGTTACAAGAGACAGTACTGACAGTATTACAAGAGACAGTACTGACAGTACTACAAGAGACAGTACTGACAGTATTACAAGATACAGTACTGACAGTATTACAAGAGACAGTACTGACAGTGTTACAAGAGACAGTACTGACAGTGTTACAAGAGACAGTACTGACAGTGTTACAAGAGACAGTACTGACAGTATTACAAGAGACAGTACTGACAGTGTTACAAGAGACAGTACTGACAGTGTTACAAGAGACAGTACTGACAGTATTACAAGAGACAGTACTGACAGTGTTACAAGAGACAGTACTGACAGTGTTACAAGAGACAGTACTGACAGTATTACAAGAGACAGTACTGACAGTGTTACAAGAGACAGTACTGACAGTGTTACAAGAGACAGTACTGACAGTATTACAAGAGACAGTACTGACAGTGTTACAAGAGACAGTACTGACAGTGTTACAAGAGACAGTACTGACAGTATTACAAGAGACAGTACTGACAGTATTACAAGATACAGTACTAATTGTCCTGTACCTGCTCTCCTTCGCACATCAGCGACGCGATCCTCCGTCTGCCTCAGCGTGTGAGCCATTAGATCATTGGATCGTTTCTTCATGTCAACATCCAATCCCTCAGCATGTCTTCTCATCCACAGGGAGAGTTCTTCACGATCTCGTAGACTGCGCTCCTGCAGTACAGCCAGCGCCCGCTTCGTCTTGTCCACCATACCAATGATACAGTTCAACATCTGTGACAGGGAAATAATTACTCTCAGTAAACAAATAAAAACATCTAAATTTAGTTCAATATTTGTCAATAGACAGCAATGATCTTTGAATGTTCTCATTACACTGTTTATGATATTTAAAGTGTGACTTGAGATCTGTCAAGGCTCTATTTTACCAGTAGAATTTAAAAATCCAAAAAGTAAATTTTGTTGCCATTTTGAAATAAAACTACAAAACTGACAGAAGTTATGCAGGGCCCCATTGTTACCTTGTGAGTGTCATTGCAACCTTGACCTTTAAAGTTGTGCTTGAAAATCTGTATTGTATCTTCTTTTACCTTACCAAATACAATGTTTTCTAGTTAAAATAACTAACTAAATTATGTATTTCATCATAAAACCTTACTTAATATCCTTATCATGACCTTCACCTTGACCTCAAATCTATAGATGTTTTCCTATGACCATTGTCAACTTACACAGTTGATTTAAAATCTGTAGGATGAAGTACTGGAGATATTGTAATATATAACAGGGTTGATAAACAGACAGATAGACAAAAATCCACAAAGATTACTATAGATCCCATGCATTCTTGATACAATACCCTCAAACAGAACCTGTGTATCTAACAGTACCTGTGTATCTAACAGTACCTGTATCTGACAGTACCTGTATCTAACAGTACCTGTATCTGACAGTACCTGCATCTGACAGTATCTGTGTATCTGACAGTACCTGCATCTGACAGTATCTGTGTATCTGACAGTACCTGTGTATCTGACAGTGCCTGTGTATCTGACAGTACCTGTGTATCCGACAGTACCTGTATCTAACATTACCTGTGTATCTAACAGTACCTGTATCTAATATTACCTGTATATCTGACAGTATGTATCTGACAGTACCTGTGTATCTGACAGTACCTGTGTATCTAACAGTACCTGTGTATCTGACAGTACCTGTGTATCTGACAGTAACTGTGTCTCTGACAGTACCTGTGTCTCTGACAGTACCTGTATTTAACATTACCTGTGTATCCAACATTATCTGTGTATCCGACAGTACCTGTGTATCTAACAGTACCTGCATCTGACAGTACCTGTGTATCTAACAGTACCTGTGTATCCAACAGTGCCTGTGTATCTGACAGTACCTGTGTATCTGACAGTACCTGTGTATCCGACAGTACCTGTATCTAACATTACCTGTGTATCTAACAGTACCTGTATCTAATATTACCTGTATATCTGACAGTACCTGTGTATCTGACAGTACCTCTGTATCCGACAGTGCCTGTGTATCTGACAGTGCCTGTGTATCTGACAGTACCTGTGTATCTGATGGTACCTGTATCTGACAGTATCTGTGTATCTGACAGTACCTGTGTATCTGACAGTACCTGTATCTGACAGTACCTGTGTATCTGACAGTGCCTGTGTATCTGACAGTACCTGTGTCTCTGACAGTACCTGTGTCTCTGACAGTACCTGTATTTAACATTACCTGTGTATCCAACATTATCTGTGTATCCGACAGTGCCTGTGTATCTGACAGTGCCTGTGTATCTGACATTACCTGCATCTGACAGTACCTGTGTATCTAACAGTACCTGTGCATCTGACATTATCTGCGTATCTGACAGTACCTGTGCATCTGACAGTACCTGTGTATCTGACAGTGCCTGTGTATCTGACAGTACCTGTATCTGACAATGCCTGTGTATCTGACAGTGCCTGTGTATCTGACAGTACCTGTATCTGACAGTGCCTGTGTATCTGACAGTACCTGTATCTGACAGTGCCTGTGTATCTGACAGTGCCTGTGTATCTGACAGTGCCTGTGTATCTGACAGTGCCTGTGTATCTGACAGTACCTGTATCTGACAGTGCCTGTGTATCTGACAGTACCTGTGTATCTGACAGTACCTGTATCTGACAGTGCCTGTGTATCTGACATTATCTGCGTATCTAACAGTACCTGTATCTAACAGTACCTGTATCTGACAGTACCTGTGTATCTGACATTATCTGCGTATCTAACAGTACCTGTATCTAACAGTACCTGTATCTGACAGTGACTGTGTATCTGTCATTACTTGTGTATCTGACAGTACCTCTGTATCCGACAGTGCCTGTGTATCTAACAGTACCTGTGTATCTGACAGTACCTGTGTATCTGACAGTACCTTTGTGTAGCTGTCTCTGATTGTAATTGTAACTGCCACTACATGTAGAAATGAACTTACTGTTTCTACGTGTCTCCAGTCATCGTCCATCCTCTCCAGAGGGTCAAATGAATCTGACCGGGTGTAGTCTAAAATCCAACATAGAGATTTAAATCTTCCCTTTTAACATGGAATCTGATATTACTTAGTTTGAAGATGTTAAGAGAGACAAAAAACATTCTATTACTTAATACATTACGATTGGATGAAATCAAATGTTTAATATTTCCATATTAACTTTGTACATGTACATGTCAGTTTATAAAAATTGTCTTTAATCCATGACATGTTACAGGGAGGGGTTTCGTTAACATGTGTTTCTTTAATATGTATAAGAAGTGTGGAATAAAAATAATATATCTTTGATTCTCCTACAATGGTCAACAACTAGAGGATGCTGGGATACTGGCTGTTATTGAACTAGAGGATGCTGGAATACTGGCTGTTATTGAACTAGAGGATGCTGGGATACTGGCTGTTATTGAACTAGAGGATGCTGGGATACTGGCTGTTATTGAACTAGAGGATGCTGGGATACTGGCTGTTATTGAACTAGAGGATGCTGGGATACTGACTGTTATTGAACAAGAGGATGTTGGGATATTGTCATGTTATTGAACTAGAGGATGCTGGGATACTGACTGTTATTGAAGGGTGGGTAATTTTTGTCCCCACCCCTATCTGTCCTCTCCCGGTCTAGACGATCCCTCTCTGCCCGCTCTCGTTCCCTCAGCTCTCTTGATAGACTGATGTCTTCCAATTTGATTGGTCCACTGTTGAGGTTCAGTGCACCATTAGGACTGACCCTCGGGCTTATTGTCTGATGTCGCTTTGTCGGATTCATGGAGTCAAGACTCATGTCAAAACTGTTCTCCTTACGGCTGAAGAATTAGTAAATATTCTAGAATCAGTCTAAATTCAGTCAATAATTATCTTAATTCATCTCTATAAAACACTTAAAGAGTGATTATGTGAACAAGTACGTGATATCTAATTCATAAAGCAGGTACTCAAAAACATCTTTGTTTGGATATTCATACACTAATACAACAATTATCTCAATACATATGTCTAAATGTAGGTACTAGAATAATTTCATCCTCTTACATAAATATAAAATGCATGATGGTCCTTCACATCGATCATACGTGGTACATAGAATTTGCTGTGATGTCCTTCATTTTCATTGTTTGAGAATTTTGTTGTTAAAAGAGGATGTGAATTCAGTCGTTCTGTTTTTTTTTTTTTTTTAACATTTGCCAAGGTGTATGTCTTAGCATGAAAGTAATATAACTGAGACAGGGAATAAAACTAAGATACCCTTCCTATAACTGAGACAGGAAATAAATCACTAAATATTAATGGTAGTCACTATACCCTTCCTATAACTGAGACAGGGAATAAATCACTAAATAGATACCCTTCCTATAACTGAGACAGGGAATAAATCACTAAATATTAAACTAAGATACCCTTCCTATAACTGAGACAGGGAATAAATCACTAAATATTAATGGTAGTCACACAAAGCCTTCCTATAACTGAGTAAGGGAATAAATCACTAAATAGATACCCTTCCTATAACTGAGACAGGGAATAAATCACTAAATATTAAACTAAGATACCCTTCCTATAACTGAGACAGGGAATAAATCACTAAATATTAATGGTAGTCACACAAAGTCTTCCTATAACTGAGACAGGGAATAAATCACTAAATAGATACCCTTCCTATAACTGAGGCAGGGACTAAATCACTAAATATTAATGGTAGTCACACAAAGTCTTCCTATAACTGAGACAGGGAATAAATCACTAAATATTAATGGTAGTCACACAAAGTCTTCCTATAACTGAGACAGGGAATAAATCACTAAATATTAATGGTAGTCACACAAAGTCTTCCTATAACTGAGACAGGGAATAAATCACTAAATATTAAACTAAGATACCCTTCCTATAACTGAGACAGGGAATAAATCACTAAATATTAATGGTAGTCACACAAAGTCTTCCTATAACTGAGACAGGGAATAAATCACTAAATATTAATGGTAGTCACACAAAGTCTTCCTATAACTGAGACAGGGAATAAATCACTAAATATTAATGGTAGTCACACAAAGTCTTATTTGTAAGGATTAAATCCCCACCTGTCGGGTGATCGCCGTTTGCCGTTTTCATTAATGTCCACCGAAATGTCCTGGGACTCGGGTGGAGAATTGCTCGAGGCATCAAACAGGATGTGTTCGTTCTGGGCCAGGTATTGTTGTGGACTCTGTTTTGCCATCCTAGCACAATGAAGCAACTCCCTCTGAAGTAATGGCAGGTTTGCCTACACATAAACAAGAGTCTCAAGTTAAGTTTGCCTACACATAAACACAATTAAGTCTCAAGTAAAATTTGGCTACACATATACCAAAAGTCTCATGTCAAGTTTGCCACCTCAAGTGAATTCTATCTTTTTCACATACAAAGGTTTGATCTACTGCTCAATACCTCTTTAACAAGGGAATTTAAATAATCAGGAAGGTAATATTTGACAAGGGAAATAATCTGGAATGTGATATTTGACGTGGGAAATAATCAGGAATGTGATATTTGACATGGGAAATAATCAGGAATGTGATATTTGACGTGGGAAATAATCAGGAATGTGATATTTGACGTGGGAAATAATCAGGAATGTGATATTTGACATGGGAAATAATCAGGAATGTGATATTTGACATGGGAAATAATCAGGAATGTGATATTTGATGTGGGAAATAATCAGGAATGTGATATTTGACAAGGGAAATAATCAGGAATGTGATATTTGACGTGGGAAATAATCAGAAGTGTGATATTTGATGTGGGAAATAATCAAAAATGTGATATTTGACGTGGGAAATAATCAGAAGTGTGGTGTCTCGTCTTTGATTCGTAGTTACAAATACAATGAATTAGGTACAGGGACAATCTATTGAATTATTGCTGATCGATACAGTGGGCCATACTTGTCAGGTACCTTACACAAACACACATAAATGCAGTTTGTTACCTTCAGAAATGGAATTACAAATGGTCTCAGTGGGAAGTTGGTTGCTTCTTGCAGTTTTGCATGAAATTCTTCAATTGACAAATGAGAATTCTGAAATATAAATTTTTTTTTTAATTTTTGTGATAAACACTGAATCACTTTTGGTTTCTGTTTCAACGAAAAATCACGAGATAAAAACATACGTTCACTCTAAGTATGCCACTCGGATAGACTTAAGTGTGCATAGTTTTTCAGGTTTGAATCATTCTTCTGCATCATGCATTAGGTATTGTTGTTACATAAGAACTTCATTCACATCTCAAGAAACACATTATGTAACAGTGACACACTGCGTCATTACACAACAACAAAATACATACCACAAGCCCAAGTACTAATGTGCGGACGCGTTCCCCGATATCTGGTGAAATGTCTGAGCCGAACTGTTGCAATGTTGTCAAGAATCTCTTCAATTTGGAAAGCTGCCGTGCCCCACAGGCCGGTGGTAACTGCTGGCTCATGGAGGAATTGACCAAAGCAGAGGGGGAGGGAGTTCTTCCATTCATTAAAGACAGTGGAGAGTGACTGCCGTTAACTGAAAATGAATAACAATATCGATTGTCATCTACTCCACAATGCCAACAGAGAAAAAGAGTGATGAATTCCTGTGGAAGCACTAAGGCTTAATGGGCACATGTCTTTTAAATTTGACACAAACAGGAAGATATTCATGTGAACAATTAACACTGCAGAAATGGCAATGTTTCCCTGGCAGGAACTGGAAGTACTTGCATGATAAATATACTGTTTATAATACTCAAGCTATACACATTTCCTCTAACTCATAAAATCACTTCACAAAAAAAACCATCAATCAGATGACAGAACTGAGAAGAAAATCAATGAAGGTTATAAAAAGAAAGAAAGAAGAAACACAGTGCCAGGAGAGTATTAAAAACTGTGTGCTCCCTGCTGATACTGAGACAGATGTTGTAATAAGCTCAGACATAAACAAAATGGTGTGTTTATCCCCTATTAATGCCTCTTGCTATCATCACTACAGACTGTTTGGTTTTCGCTGCGACCTACTTAGGCTGTTCACCTGCTTATGATTAGAAGCCACCATTAATTTTTCTGATCAGTAGGGGAATTCCCATAACACCTGTTTAGGAGCTGTTTTTTCCCTCTTATTTCACTGGGAATTTATTTATGGACTTGAATTGACCTTTACATTCACAGTTTCTTTGATATCACACCCACTATACAATCCTCTGGGCACATGTTTTTCTTACAAGATTAAATTCAAAATGAAAGAAACAGCTGAGTACACATTACAGAAAATAATGGAAATGACAAAATCAATAGTGTAATTAGGGTCATTATTGTACTTGTATTTAATAGAAAGAAAGGAAAATTCCTCCAGAAATTGATCAGAGAGAGCGATAATTGAATGTGTTTTAACATATTGAAGAGGTCTTCTGACATAAAATATAACTTAAAGGACCACTAACTTAAATATTACCAACATGTGCATCTACAGAACTGCTGTTAATAATCTCATTAATTCATAGATCAGGGTGATGTAAGGCTTAAGAAGTGACATGAAATTTGAACCTTTGTGGTGGATTACCTGAGAGAATGCTGCTTCCTGAGTGGGGTCTTGTTAGGTCCCTAGCAGGGGGGATGGACTGTACTGCCCCACTGGCCATTCCTGGGGGAGAACTGTAGGTGAGGGGGGTCTTTATGTCAGGGGATTCAGGCATACTGCTCTTGTTCTCTCTATACTCTGAAATATAACAAAAACACAAACCTTATATTGCTGAAAAAGCAAATGTCTTCTGCAACTGTCAATGGCTAACTCAGAGGTTAGAAGACAATGAGAATGTTTTAGCATCAAAGAGATAGGTAAGACAATGTTGATGGATTCTGAGTGCAATGAAAGGTGAAAACCTTTGATTGCCCCTAAAACATCTGTTTCCATTAATCCCCAACCACCTTAATTTGATTATCAGGGCAATGTCAGTCGACCATCAGATTAGATAATCATGTACTCCACCAAATACACATTTTTTAACTGGCTCCAATGATTCATCAAGGGGGAAACCAATACTTACAAAACAAACTTCCCTTTTCCGGCAAAATAAGTCGTTTTCCTGCCTGTAACAAGCTAGTGTTACAACGACACACAATATTCTCCTCAAATTAAACATATACTAATACATCTCTCCTTAATGACACAACTTTACATGATTCTATTTTTATCTTTGAAGGTATAGGAGTACATATACCCTCAAACATTTTTTTCTTGGAGTTGGATTTCAGTGAAGATAACTGAACTGTCACAATATTCAAATTCATCAATGGCACTGCATTACTGATTCAAGCTTTGTTCACACACACCCCTACCCCATATATTAAAATGACTCTCAGATAGAAGAGAAAATTCTTATTTTATTCAGTTCTGAAAGCTATCATCAAAATATGTTGCAGTATAGAAATGAAATAATTACCTATATCCTCATTTGTATTATCCGTTATAACCATGCTTTATATAAATGTCACAGTTTTTAAATTGGATTCCAGCACACAAGTAAAAGAGCAGTGTATACTCAGTAAATCACACATAAATGAGCAGTACTTAGTAAATCCGCCTATCAGAATTAACTCCGTACAGCACAACAAAATCAAAGATCTCCTCAATGCTCTCTCATACACCAAATTCTGATACGCGACGGAAATAAAAGCAGATGATGATCTAAACAAAGCCAATCACCATGTGCCAGTGTCACACTTGATTGACCTCTCAACCTGGCACCCGTATCCTCAAACGACCAATTTATGTCCCCGAGTAACAGCCGTCCAATGATGCAAAGACCCCGCCCCTAACAGACCTCCCTGACAATGAGCATTGTCACAAAGTTACAGCATGTGGACGGTGCTTACTCACCCATGACCACCATGACAGGTGACATCCACCCCATTCACAAATCAAGCACTTCCATTTTTATAAAATCAAAATCTTCACATTTTAAGGACCATTTCACTCGAAGGATTTAAATCCAGCATAAATAATTTGCAACATATAGATTGCATAATGTATTAAAATGTGTGCAATGTTTTATTGATGAGTCTGTGTCTTGTTTTAGGGTGATATTTTAGAATCAATATGTTTTAATGTTTCCTATAATCACCAGCTGTCTGTTATTGCTGGAGACTGTTTCACATCTGTGCTTATATCAAATATTGAAACAGCTGTTCACCTTTCTGTAGTGCTCCAGGGTAGGAGAATTCGGCTCTAATAGAGTGGAAGAATACCTCTCACATCTTCATAAATAGCTCTTTAAAAATTGTAAAAGTGTGTCAAAAATATCATAAGATGAGCTCGGTAACTACTGACCACAAGCAGGCCTATTGGAAACTTTCCCTACCAGTTTTCTTTTTTGTTTTTTTATTTCTATATAATTTTTATGCTAGTTATAAATAATTCAATGTTTTTTACGGCCATTTCTGATGTAAAAATCGTTTGAAGACTTTTCAAAAATGCTTTTCATGTTTCACGAAGAAGAAGAAAAATCGTATCTTATCATATTGAGAAAGTAAGAAAGTTCATTCAAGAATCTATAATGCACATATTTTGTTTAGAAAATTTACATGATTTTCTTTTTTATAATGACTATAGAGAAAATGGGATTTCTGAACACAGAAATAATGACAATTAATTTGTAAAACCAATATTTCATGCACTAAAAAAATGACCATTTTGCGTACTAATTTCATAACCATGCACTGAAAAAAATGACCATTTTGTACACAGATTTCATATCCACTGAAAAAATGACCATTTTGTACACAGATTTCATATCCACTGAAAAAGTGACCATTTTGTATACAATTTTCATAACCACTGAAAAAATGACCATTTTGTATATTAATTTCATGACCACTGAAAAATTGACCATTTCAAAACCATGCACTGAAAAAATTACAACTTTGTACACAAAGCATTCAATAGAATAAATATTCCTCACCTTTATATTAGTAAAATCTCATGACACACCTAAGAAATACTCGGCACAACACACACTGTAAAAGCGCTTCCCCACCCAGACTCCTCGTGTCTTACTATTGCTTCAAGCACCGCAAACATGTGATCCCCAATTGTCACAAGTAGTTAAATGGCTACTTGAAACTTGAGCAAGTATTTACTTATGAAAATGATGAGGATTTTCCTTTCGTCTTGGAAAAAAAAATATCTATGTCAATTCGTTGTAAGGAAATGAGATGATGACCAATCTGATGAAGCTCAGAATCACAGCCTTTTTATATTTAGAATTTGATCCCACACTGACAAATGAATAGTAAATCCATGTAGCAAAAGTGATAAGTTTAGAAGTGGTGCTTTGATTTCTTGGAGTATTGTTTGTCATCCATACACATCTCTCTCTAAGCTTTGGAAACCTCCTCCTCGCGTTGTTCCAGAGTATACTGAACAGCTGATACTGCACACACAGGATATATACACTGATGTGAATTTCATTGATTGTTGGGGGGGAAAGCAGTCACATATGGATGGGATTGCCAGCAGAACTTTTATCATAATCACAAACCCTCTTGTGGTGTTTTAAGGAAAATCAATCTGGTGTGCTACTATCTGCACTTTATTAAGGATTCCCAGAATCTCAGGAGGGGGGAGGGGGGTGACATCACTAACTACTGATATGAAATCTAAATTTTTACTGGACAGATTATGGTTGTTGCGCTGATTCACAGTAACAACTTGATCAAAATAATAACTTCTACTATACACATGACAAATTATTATTTAACTCTTATTTTTTAAAATTCTTCATTTACCAAACATTTAAAGGATCTCTTGTATAATCTAAAAACTCTCATTAATGAACAGATGTACATCTAGGGGAAAAAATCCATCAAAGCAATCCAGGAAGAATTTTTTTCTCTTCTTTTCTTGTCTCGTGATTAATCTTATATACAAGTATAATCTTTAAAAATCTGAGTATAAGTCTGATGTACCATATAATAAAAAATGAAAAATTAATTAACCTAAAATACAACAGACACTGACGCTAAAAAAATCAGAAAAGAACTTCAGTTGCAAATACTGTATTTTGGAATACAGCCTAATCACCAGTTATCTACCCTGGTCCCAGCTGACACTATCCCTGGAAACATCTGGCGGAGTCCTCCACTGAGACGCAATTACAATTATCTCTGTCCTATAAAGGCTGGGAACCAGCCATTCAATATTTGTGTAATCCAAGAAAATGCCTAAGAAAATTAAATAATGCGTTGTGCATCTGTGTTCTCTGTCTGGAGACTGCCTCACCATTGTGTTCAAGATTGGTCAATTTTTTTTTCATCTTCAGAAGTTTTAGAACAATGGATTTCTTTGTATGATTTTTTTCCTATCAAAATAGCTTTGTTAAAAAGGATAAACTAAAACCTAAGTTGAATGAAATCCCTCCCACCTCAGTTGAAAGACAAAATAAATACAAGCAAAAGTATATGTTTGAATAAATAAATTAACATATGATACATGAAAAGGACTTAAATCCTGGCATTGTTATTGGTGAAAGTGGATTGCATAGAATTTTGATTAGTTCCAGAGCAAATGAAAATGGTACCCTGAGAAAACATGCAAAATCTACTGCGAACTTTTCTGATGTCCAACACATGTTATAACTAATTGTTCGCAAGATGGACCATTTTGCCTCTGTCTCGCATGTTTTATGTGTTAGTCTGTAATATACTACACACAGTGGCATTTATGAAAAGAAACTTAACAAACAGGGGACATTTGGTTTTCATTTCCTTCTATTATGACTTGAAAAGAGAGGCTGGTATCCAACACACACTAGTCATTTAGTCATTAGTGGGCTCTTTTTTGGGGATGAGAATCTTGCTGTTTTCGTTAGAACAAGGTTATTGAATTGACAGGCTAATTGAAATTCTTTTTAAAAATTCTTGAACAGCTTACTTTCAAAATTCCTATCTATATTTGTCAGTTTCTGGGATCCATTGTAAAAAACAACAACCCTATAAAATAAAAAATAGTTGGTTCTCAAACTCAGAATCATAAATTAATCTAAAATGCTACTAATTGAGTTCCTATGTAAAGATAATTGTTATACTATGAAAATAAATGAAATCAACATATAAATAAAAACTTATTATGGTTCTTTTTCAAACTGGACACAAAACATTGGACTAGCTTTAATTATATATTTGTTCATCCTCCCCAGACTCTGTATAAAATGAAAGTTGGGTAGTCTGAGAGTGAATTCTTCAAAACTTTATACTCGAGATGGGATTTATTTTCGGAGACTAGGACATGGTATGAAGCCTATACAAATATAGGAAAATGGGGGACAATAAATTGTGATATGAAGAGCAGGACCACACCTCAAATGGTCAAACTGGGACAAAGTAAAAACTGTTATAAGGCCAAGTAAAATTAATTAGTAGATTATCATTCCCTCGGCGCCCCTCGAAAATCGCCCCGCCCCAATTTTTTTTATTTTTCAAAATTACGATTTCCGGATATTTTTATGTCAGGTCCAGTATCGTAAACGTACTTTGTTTCACTTTGCCTTTTAGAAACCCAAATACACATGTAATTATGATTTATAAAGCCTTTTCTCAATGAGAGAAGGTATTTTCGAGGTCAAGAATACCATGGCGAAAAATAAAAAATAAAAAATAAAATCCTCCCACCCGCCCCATTTTTTTGTGAAGTACGTTTGAATGATAATCTACTAATTAATTTTACTTGGCCTAACCTTCAGCCTAATTTGTGTATCACTCACAGAAGACACCTAGCTGTACTGGTTCTCCTGGGTTAACCTCAATACAAAGTGTTGATGTTTAGATACAATTGATGACGTGTATAAAAACACCTTGCTGCAATCTGAACAACTCTGTAAATGAACAGATTATTGGATTGACATGGGAATTTAAACCTACTCAAAACAAATAATTCATATGCTGTCATCTTATCAGTGCTTGATTTCACTAGATTTCACCTTTGATATACCTGAAAATCAATTGGTTTCAATTACTATATTACCTGGGGATGAAAACTCAGTGGCAACATAATGGGTTTAGTTGATGAAGCAAAGATGGCCATCAAACATATCCGTTTCTTAGTATCACCTTTTATCAAAAGAGACATCAAATTCTATTGATGCATTATACTTTAATACCTTTATATTTAAACCTTTATGTCATAAATATAAAATCTGTGTGAATTAAAGAATATCTAATGGAGACTTTATCAATATTGCTATGGGTACTTAATGAAATAGTTAAGTTTGATTTCAAATCACTGACAAAATTTCTCTCGTTACAATGATACCATGGTAGGAATTGTTTTGAAAAAATCAAATTAAAACAAATTTCAAGTCAAAGAAAAGTAAGTATACAAGTGGGGACTTTTACCATGTATGTTTGACAGTGTATATTCCCTCCAATCTCGTCAAAAGTCAGTAACTGCTAAACCAAGGTAATATTATATTACTCTTTGACTAATTAGTTTTTTGTAAAAATAAACAAATTCTGTTAACCCATTTCTCCCAAAGTCTACAGGAAGAGGTTTGTGTATTGGTGATATCTGCAGTAGGTATGTTTCCCACCTGATGCATGCATTATGAAATATTTACACCAGAAAGCATCTGGAGAAAATTACATCTGTTAGACAGGCTGGAACCTTCCTGGCATGCTAATTTCAAGAAACAGATGGGCCTTACTTAAATCTAAAATACAGCACAAAGATAAACTTCTTTGAAAATATTTCTCCCTATAAGAAATAAGGACTATCTTTAATAGAAGTCTTGTTACTTTAACTTGCATCAATGTCTCCAAATACATTTTTAAGTCCTGGGGTAGACGCCTTGTTGAATTACATTGTAGGTTTTTAAATAGATTTATGATTACATTGTAGGTTTTTAAATAGATTCATAATTACATAGTAGGTTTTTAAATAGATTTATAATTACATTGCAGGTTTTTAAATAGATTTATGATTACATTGTAGGTTTTTAAATAGATCTATAATTACTTTGTAGGTTTTTAAATAGATTCATAATTACATTGTAGGTTTTTAAATAGATCTATAATTACATTGTAGGTTTTTAAATAGATTTAGAATTACATTGTAGGTTTTTAAATAGATTTAGAATTACATTGTAGGTTTTTAAATAGATTAAGAATTACATTGTAGGTTTTTAAATAGATCTATAATTACATTGTAGGTTTTTAAATAGATTTAGAATTACATTGTAGGTCTTAAAATAGATTTAGAATTACATTGTAGGTTTTTAAGTAGATTTATAATTACATTGTAGGTTTTTAAATAGATTTATGATTACATTGTAGGTTTTTGAATAGATTTATGATTACATTGTAGGTTTTTGAATAAATTTAGAATTACATTGCAGGTTTTTAAATAGATTTATAATCACATTGTAGGTTTTTAAATAGATTTATGATTACATTGTAAGTTTTTGAATAGCTTTATGATTACATTGTAGGTTTTTAAATAGATTTATAATCACATTGTAGGTTTTTGAATAGCGTTATGATTACAATGTAGGTTTTTGAATAGCTTTATGATTACATTGTAGGTTTTTGAATAGCTTTATGATTACATTGTAGGTTTTTGAATAGATTTATGATTACATTGTAGGTTTTTGAATAGATTTATGATTACGTTGTAGGTTTTTGAATAGATTTATAATTGCATTGTAGGTTTTTGAATAAATTTATGATTACATTGTAGGTTTTTGAATAAATTTATGATTACATTGTAGGTTTTTGAATACATTTATCCTGCAGTAGAAGCCCATATAGTGTTCTGCTACTGTAGGTATTATTAATACAGTTCTTATATTAGTGGGATATCTTACTTATGATTAACACGAAAATATAAATATTCATGGATCCTTACACAGGGATTCACTGGCAGCATTGCTATTAATTATTGTGTGCCAGAATATTCCTATAACCTACACAAGTGTTTTGAATTTGAAATACCCCATTCTACAAATTTAACACACATCTCTATATTAATTAATATATCCTTGTAAGTCTTAAGTTAGATGACCTACCCAATTAAAAGTCTCATGAGAAAGGAAAACTCCATTCATTTCGCCCCTGATTTTCCAAAACTATTTCCTTGCTTTATAAGGGTAAATTAAAAGGCTAATGAACAGATGATCGAATTACTCTTAAATTGGATGTAAAAGTTTCAGTTTTAGAGAATGCTCAGTATTTTGAACAGGAAGATTTCCTTGATAAATCAATAGGAAGAGGGTCCTTGGAATCAATAGATTTAAATTTAACGGAAATTTGGCTTCTTATGTGACAGGAAGTAATACCTACATCTTTCAGAGATACTTCCCTTAAATCAGCATGTCCCATCTCTATAACTTATATGTATTAATTAGAATATCAATTCCCTTTTATGTTTCCTCATAGGCATTTTGCAAGTGCTTAATTTACATTTAAGCAAGGAAATGCTTTGCTTACATTAGCAAAAGAATCTAATTCAAAAACATGTTTGATTCAAGTATAGATCTGTTAATAAAAATTTCAAAAAATGAATCCTATTGACACTGATATTTGAAGCTGCTATTTTTCTCTATTAATAATGATAACATTTTGTTGGTATTCCCAGAGATAAAAGCAGGACTAATTTTCTGCAGACTCCACAGCTGTTCACCCTGATTAGACAATAAGACTTTTTATCACCATACTCCATTTTCTGCATGCTATTTTCTTTGATATGGAATTTAATCAGCTTCCTTAGTTGCCACTTTTTAGGAAAGAATTTATTAAGGGATTACAAAGGGTCAGATTGCATAGGGTCATCACTTTCACCATCCATTCTGATCATCATTGAAGCTTAGGATCCAGCACACCAGCTAGTCACAGAAATCTGGACTGTAATTCATGCTACCTGACATTGGTGCTTTCTTTCATTCCTATTCATATGCAAAAAATAAAAGTGAAAAATGAAAAACTTGTATCTCTAAACATGTTAAACTGAAAAATCAGTCAGATTAACATACCTTATCTGACACAATTTCAAACTGCTGAAAGTAAAAAAAAATCACATGTAGTTTGCAATATTTGCATTTCTATTATGTTTTTACCTTTGATGTCTCTACCATTAATTGAATTGATAGCCATTTCCTCATGAATGTGAGCAATGTGCATATGAATCTTGATAAATATAGTACAACTATTTTGATGGTTTGAAATATTCTGACAGAAATTAGAGTAAAATGTAAATATAGAATTTTTTTTGAAAATACATGAGGGCATGAAATACAATATCTAATGCCAGCAATACTTCATGAAGCACATTACTACTGCTTGTATGCTGCCGTAAAACATTGCAGTTCATGACCTCATCTATTTTCAAAACTGAAATTTATTTCTTAAATGTATTCTGTTATTTTTCTTTCAAGACAAAACTTATCAAAACATATACAGGGTACATTACTAATAGAGTGACTAACATAGAACAGCCAGGTGTTGATTTTCTGATAAGAAAGACTTATAGATTGAGAAGGTGCAGATTGAGAGGGATCGGATTTAGAGGGGTCAGATTGAGAAGGGTTGGAATTGAGAAGGGTTGGATTGAGAGGGGTTGGATTAAGAGGGGTCAGGTTGTGAGGGGGCGAATTGAGAGGGGTCAGATTGAGAAGGGTTGGAATTGAGAAGGGTTGGATTGAGAGGGGTTGGATTAAGAGGGGTCAGGTTGTGAGGGGGCGAATTGAGAGGGGTCAGATTGAGAAGGGTTGGAATTGAGAAAGGTCGGTTTGAGAGGGGTCAGAATAAGTAGGGTTGGAATTGAGAAGTGTCAGATTGAGAGGGGTCAGATTGAGAATTCACTAACTCTGACACACTGTGCCTCTGTCATCAACGACCTCCACATGCCAATTAATGCAAAACATTGTTAAATTAACATGATCTATGTCCCCTGCTTAGATTTATATCAATTTTGATCTATGCTTTTAAACATGGAAAGCATATCAAAATGGCTCCTCTGTCACTGTGTAAACTGGTGACCTTAAACTTTTATCATGGGGTAACTGTCACCATATGTTAACTGATGACCTTGAACTTTTAAGGTAGCTCATCTGCCACTTTGTGTCAACTTGCATCTTTTGTGAACTGATGATGTTGAACTTTGATGTCATAAACGAAATAGGCAACCCTTAAAATCACAGAGATTTACCAGTGAAGTTTCATGCCAGATACCAAGCATGTGACCTTGACCTTTTTAATTGGGGTAAGACTTCTAGTTAAATTGAAATTGTATTGGGATATGAGCACTTTTTGGAAACCATTTCTCACAATGTGACCTAGTAATGACTAACAAACAATAGGACAACCAATAATGATAAAGACTCTTAATTCACAAGAATTAAGTGCATTGCTATTTAGTTCTGGAATACCATTTGTAATATCATTCAGGAAGTCTTTCTTACCATGTGACCTTGTTCTTTGACCTGAAAATGATTATAGGAGTCATCTTTCAGTTATAAAAACCTTCCATGTGATACGATCATTTCTAATGGTATTAGAAATATCATCTGGAAATCAAGATGTGACAGACAGACGTACAGCACAACAGACGGACAAATGAAAGGACCCAAATTGAGGTTAAGCTCAAAAATTGAAAGACATTCTCACCAAGTGTACAGCTTTAATGCAAGCATTTGTTTGATCAACAATGAATATAAAAAAATGTCAGTAAATTGCTGCTTTTATTGTTTTCATAATTTCTTCTCTTGATTTACATATAAAATAAAATTTATTTGTAAATCAGTTTTTGAGAATATGCAACACTCCTGATTTGAAATTTTTAAAAAAATATACATTTAGAACGTATATCAAAGTGTAATGAATGATTTTAAAAAAGAACCAATTATGTGAAACAATAAAAGTTTAAGACTGTTTTTGGCATTCAGATAGGTTGATATGCTTGATGACTGAAAGAGTTTTAAATTGTTAATTACCATTTTTTCACTAATAATTAAAAATCTGTTGTTTTTCCAATGTTTATTTTCTTTTCCCAGTAATTTTAATAGGCAGAGGCTGCTTCACCAGATACACCCTAACTGTGACCACTTATTGGAAGTCTAATTATTGTGAGACTTGAAAGAACCCCAATCCATCCGACACCCAGCAGAGATATTTTTTTTCCTGAAGTGATCACAAAAATTTCAAACCAAGTGCAATACAAAATCACACTTAGATAATAATGACAGCTTGCACATGTGAGAGCGTTTGAACTGCAAACAGGACTGGCGCCACAGTGCCATTACGGTCTGTTTTTTGTTTAAGTTGATGAAGGATTACATACACAGAGAAGAACCCCGTGCTCTCCCACATATCAGCTGCTCTCTAAGCTTCTTTTTTTGAAAGAGAAGAGAAACGGAAAATCTATCAATCTGCATCGGAGTTTATGCTCCATGTAGCATCCTTGATAAATGTTGTGTCAATATGATAACCATCTTTACAAAATGGTTTACAGATCAAGTCAGGATTGGCTGTATCCATATTCCTCTATTTTGAAAAAAAAATCATGTACCTAAGTGTGCTGACCATCAATGGTAAAAAGCATCTAAAAGGCAATTTTTACATCAACTTTAAAGATATCATAAGGCTATATATATTTAAAAAATGACCCCAATTGTTACACTGTCAACTGTGTGTCAACTATGAAGATATCAAAAGTTTGTATCAAAACAAAGACTCGCATTACCCTGTAAAGTATGAAGATATCAAAAGGTTGTATCAAAACAAAGACTCGCGCATTACTCTGTAAAGTATGAAGATATCAAAATGTTTGTATCAATTAAACAAAGACTCGCATTACCCAATGTAAAGTATGAAGATATCAAAGGGTTTGTATCAAAACAAAGACTTGCATTACCCAATGTAAAGTATGAAGATATCAAAATGTTGTATAAAACAACGACTCGCATTACCCGATGTAAAGTATGAAGATATCAAAATGTTGTATAAAACAAAGCCCTTATGTTACACTCTTAAGTGGCATCATATTTTTAGCATGGATAATCTAATTTTATAATGAGCCAAAAACAGCTGCTGAATCAGCTGATGAAAACATCCTAAACTAGCTGACTGGTTGTAAATACAGACTAGAACAATACAGATATTTATAATATAGAAAAGTTTCAAAATCCACAAAATTATATCCAAAAAAGAGGTCAACGGGCCCTAACCTCACCTGAGTATCATGATAGTCCATACAGAGTCTCATATTTGTATTTTAAGTCTCAATATGGAGTCCTTTGTGCACATGTTTATGATCTCAATATGGAGTCCGTTGTGCACATGTTTATGATCTCAATATGGAGTCCTTTGTGCACATGTTTATGATCTCAATATGGAGTCCTTTGTGCACATGTTTAAGATCTCAATATGGAGTCCTTTGTGCACATGTTTATGATCTCAATATGGAGTCCTTTGTGCACATGTTTATGATCTCAATATGGAGTCCTTTGTGAACATGTTTATGATCTCAATATGGAGTCCTTTGTGCACATGTTTATGATCTCAATATGGAGTCCTTTGTGCACATGTTTATGATCTCAATATGGAGTCCTTTGTGCACATGTTTATGATCTCAATATGGAGTCCTTTGTGCACATATTTATGATCTCAATATGGAGTCCCTTGTGCACATGTTTAAGATCTCAATATGGAGTCCTTTGTGCACATGTTTATGATCTCAATATGGAGTCCTTTGTGCACATGTTTATGATCTCAATATGGAGTCCTTTGTGCACATGTTTATGATCTCAATATGGAGTCCTTTGTGCACATGTTTTTGATCTCAATATGGAGTCCTTTGTGCACATGTTTATGATCTCAATATGGAGTCCTTTGTGCACATGTTTATGATCTCAATATGGAGTCCTTTGTGCACATGTTTATGATCTCAATATGGAGTCCTTTGTGCACATGTTTTTGATCTCAATATGGAGTCCTTTGTGCACATGTTTATGATCTCAATATGGAGTCCTTTGTGCACATGTTTATGATCTCAATATGGAGTCCTTTGTGCACATGTTTAAGATCTCAATATGGAGTCCTTTGTGCACATGTTTATGATCTTTCAAAATATACATACAACTACTCATTTACAAAAGAAGGAAAAATGGAAAAATGAATTAGCATATTAATCATTTTGACACCCCCTCCCACCCTCACCCCACCCCCTGAACCATGGGCAGTGAAATTCACAATTCGAGAAGAGGACATTACAGACATCAAAACTATGCATTTAGTTTATCTCCCATGACTGTGAAAGTAGAGAAGAAAAAATATTTTTTTTTATATCATTTTTATTATAAGGCCATATTGACCTGCCATTAAAGGGCCCCAGAACCCCTGACTCAAAAGCCATGTACTTCATTCAGAATTTGGTAGAGAGCTTCATGGACATCATAATCATGCATTTAGTTTTTCTTAAATATATATGGGGGTAGAGAAGAAGATTTTCTAAGATTTAATAAATGTTCACTACATAGTCATATTGGCCCTACCTTAAGGCCTGAACCCCTGGGCATGAATTTCACAATTTTAGTAGAGGGTTTCATAGACATCATATCCATGCATATAGTTTTTCTCACATGTGTGGAAGTAGAGAAGATTTTTGAAAATATGGCCTTTTTTAGCATATTTGGCCCCACCAATGAGGCCTTAGGTGTGGTAATTCATAAATTTCAGTTTATATTCCTCTTATCCTAAAAATGCTTCACATAAAATGGTAACAATTGACTTTGTCATTTTCAAGAAGTTAAAAATGTAAAATTGTTAATGGATAACGGACAACACATGCATGATGCAAGACAAAGCTAGACCATGCAATGGCAATAGGTCATCTGAATGACTCAGGTGACCTAACAAAACCATAAAATATCAAAAATTCACGAAAATTGGCCCCCACAAACATAAATGACTTCACAGTAGGTTAATACCGTAAGTAACAGTTCTCTAAATAATGTAGTTTGGCATATTAACATACTTAGAGATAAAAGTGGTGGAACTCGGGAGTTATTGTATCAAAGCTGTTCTTATTTAAATGTTCATGCAGTTTGGCCTGTCAACATCCTGAGGAATATGGTATGAACCACCTAGTGGGCTGTGGAATTCATAAGCAAATTCTTAATACTTCTAAAATGTCCACCTAGCAAACAAGATCCTGAAAGACTGCATGTACAGAATGCTAGGTGTAAATTCCGAACTTGTTAAGTCACCATCACAATAATCCAAGACAGCTGTGAATGGGGTCTGCATTACCAGTTTAACATGGGAATCCTTCAGAGGGAACTCATCCCAGAGATGTAGAAAATGACAATGGAACACAGAAGTCGTAAACTACATCAGATCAGTCTTTGGAACATGTTTACAATCAGCACACAGTTCATGATGGCTGCCCTGAAATAACACATAACAGGAATTTTGACCACAAACTTGGGGATCTCTGCTAGAGATCTCTGTTAACCACTTTGTGGTGTTTATCGCAGTTATCCTCTACACCACCGCAGTTATATATCCTCTGTACCATCAGTAACTGCTTACATAATTGTCAAACCTGTAGTTCCTTTCCTAATGCGTCAGGTATTAGCTTTAATCATGATAAAATGCTGCCAGGGACGTATATTCTTTAATATTTCAAAACTCTAAAAGTCTCTTATTACCACCTTGAAGTTCTATATTCCCTCAAATCCTCAAATGGTTGAATGCCCCTTCAAGAATCCTATACTGCTCAGTAGCCCAAAGTGATATGCATTGAAGCCTCTTCAATGCATATCACTTTGGGCTACTGAGCAGTGAAGGTAAAAGGCTCCAGAATTCACATTTAATTCTGAGCAAGTCACTAACCTATTTCACATCACAGGCCTGGAGGCACAGATTGGAATTGAACCTATATGCATCCCATACATTATGCAAGTGTTAATTCTGTTGACTCAGAACTACATAATGTTTAAATGGAAAGTTCATTTACTATGATATTCACAGGATTCTCAAAGACACTGTTAATTGATAATTCTATAAAATGTGCCTCAGATGAGATTTAAACCCCCCAATTCATATTATTCTATGGGTTGGAGCACAAGGCTATATTATATCATATCGATGTTACAAGTAAAGTGCATATGGTTAAACCATAAGAGAGAATATATAATAGGACCGAATTTGATATGAACAAATAACTTAATTTTAGTTGTAAAAACAAATTTTGATTGGCTAAAAATATTTTGTTTTTCAAGAACCTAGCTGGTTTTGCATGATACTGCAAAATGAAGTAAAAATTATTATCAAAATGAGAAATTTTGGTAAATTTAAATGATACAAAGTACAGCTAGCTGATAGCAAACCATGTTGGGTACTATTCATTATGAGGTGTCAATCATCACCTGTTATGGTGGACACACCTGTCATTTATCTGTGAGGCAAGTCATGTGACCTGGTCATTAAAAAGTGAAATTGATGGCCAGATCAGAAAGGTTCAATATGTATCAATCAAAATAACCGGTCAAGAGTAAATTTCCATTTAAATTCAGGATAAGAATAAATTTAAGTAATTTAGTAAATACTTTGTGTATAAAGCAAAAATTAATGACTGTGGCATGCAATACCTTTAGAAACATTTTGGCATCAGAAACACAGTGTGCATTTGGTTTGTGTGGTTATGACTAGGAAAGCAAAAATTCAGAAGTACAATATGGTGGGTAGACAACATGGTGCAAGAGTCACACAAAGTGTAAGAGTGCTTACACCTTGTGCTGATCAGTGTCATCAACACAAAACTATAGCTGTCGCAATAATGCACAGACACCGAGCACGGGGAAACGGATAGGAATTCACCAGTTCCTGCATGATCACACAGAACACGGGAAACACTGACAGGAATTTCACCCGAGTTCCTGAATTATTCTCAGACTAAAACATCAAAGCCAAACTCAGGTTCCAGGTGGTGAAATGTCACCTGAACATATTAATTGATTTAAATTCAATTTGCTGCAATAAAACAAAGTTTATACTAGTATAATTATTATAACTACAGTAACTTGATCCAAAGAGTTGGATGATGCTTTGCGTCTTGTTTGATCTGATGATCTGTGCCTGTCAACGAGACATGATATCTGACTCTTCTGATCTAGTTACTGTAGTAATGATAAATTTATTACATACCCCTTTATATATTTAATACACATGACATTTATAAGATAATGAATGTATATATTCCCAATTATCAACAAGATGTGTTTGTGAAACACAAATGTCCCCAATATTATGGCCAATTCCAAAGATGGCCAAGGTCACAAGGACAAATATCTTGGTAATCTTGTCACAAGAAATGCTCATGTGCAATATGAAAGCTCTAATTTTTACCAATTAGAAGTTATGACCAATGTCAATTTTTTTAAAAGTAGGTCAAACTCCAAGGTCAAGGTCACAGGGTCAACAATTTTGGTATCCACAGAAAGGTCTTGTCACAAGGAATATTCATGTGAAATATCAAAGCTCTAGCACTCACTGTTCAAACGTTATTAGCAAGGTTAAAGTTTCATACAGATCGAATGACAGACAGGTCAAAAACAATATGCCCCCCCCCCCCCCCAATCTTTTGCAAATTCATTTTATGCCTCCAACATGTCCAACCACAATCATAGTACATGTACTAATCGAACATTTTTTCTTAGCACAGATTCATTCATATAATTTCGGCTGAAAAAATTCGAAGGCTCTCTTTCTATGGTATATATTTACAACATTTACTGTATCTAAATCACTGACTCAGCAGCGACCATGTACTAATCATGTTAACAAAACTATTCAATCTAATCAATGTTTGTCACCTTTCACCCAGAAATAAAGTCTTCATGATCCCAGTATATTCATGTTGTGAGGGGACAGGCATCTAATTTTTTACTACTAATACAGCAAAATACTAAAGTATATACCCCCCCCCTTCCTGGATTATTTCTATTAGGGCATATTTTACATGTAAATATGTGTTGTGAGGGGGGGGGGGGGTCACAGTTTACCATTGCAGTGGATGAATCAGTGTGTGGAGGTAAAATAAAACATGCAAACACATTGACAAATGAACAGAAATCTGATTTATAATTCATATCCTCATATTTCTGATTATTTTCAACCTTCACCCATGTACAGAGAAAAACAATTAGTAATGAATAAATAATACACACTCAAGGGAGGGGATCAATCGATCCTACCATAATTTTCTCAGGTTGTGTTTTAAAACAATGATGCTGGTTCTGCACCTGCCTCTCCCCTGTACTTCATCAATATGAAATGCGGCATTTCTTGGTCAGATAGTGTGTATCATTCGATAATGACATTGAGTCAAACCATCTGCTAAATCCAGAGCCCACACATTATAATGTCCCCTCTCCTTATGTACTGAGTTGGAGACATTAAACATATTGCTGGAAAAAAACCAACAAATAAAAATATAACTGTTTAAGTGATCCTCCATTTCTGCCTATTTTGTGTTTTAGTTGGGAGTTATATGCATATGTTTCCAATGAAAATGCCAGTCATGGAAATTTTGAAGCATTTCACACCACTGTCCATCTGAATTTAGATAACTCTGCTCTGGCTGTGAGAGGGAATAAGGCCAAATGTGAGAAAGTGCAGATAAGTGTTTTTGAGGTAATATAATAATTATTTTTGAGGTAATATAATAATTATTAACCATAGAAGAAGACTAAACGAACAGAACCTCTGTAATTCAGATATTGAAAGTTAATTACTAACCTGAAATCACTGTCTTCAACAGCATCATTCTACACAAGAAATTATGAAACAATCAGGGCAGGTAACTCCAAAAATAAAGGGAAATAAGCCAGTGAGTTCCAGCATCTGAGGAACACTAAAAATGAGGAACCATTCCAATCTCATCAATAAATGTTTCCGGAAGAGTGTTCAAAAGATGGGTATGGGGCTTCCTGCTACAAAATTCCTGTAGGAAATTAGTCACATTTCCTGCCTGGCTTGTGGGAGATAAGCTGCCCAGTGTTAGTATGGTGTTAGTGTGTTCAATGGCAGATGGGAAATCCTGCACATGTCTCTAATAATCTACACATGCATTGTAATCCGTGTAGGTATTCACAAATGACCTTCATTTTTTAAACACTTACCTTGGTTCTCTCCATATCAAATAAAAATTATTTGCTGATCATTTTAGTAAACAATAAAACTTATTGTGATAAGCCTCAGACACTTCAATCTGATTTTCTGAAATTAAGGTATGAAATTCATAAAATTGTTTAATTAATTAGCAGTTTGTATTGACAGGTAGGGTGCAGTACTTTGATCTTTTGTGTGCTGTATTGGGACACCATATGGTAAGTCTCCTAATTGATTAGAAGGTTTTTAATATTCCATCAGCAGTGGAGTACCCGTGTATGATATTGAGCCTGCTGGTGAACAAGTCCCAGGTCATCTGTCAACAAAAGCTGTTGTCACTGTGTCAGAAATCTGTTCATTAACAAAATATCAAGAAACTGTAGAGCTTCATGTCTCAACTTCTTAATAAAAATAATACGTTAATGGTGAATAATGAAAACATGCAGGACTGGATCAGAACCTCTGATTGACATTTTGATTATCAAGATGAGATACAACATGACATCTTCACTGGGTGAATCACAAAAAAAAAAAAGTTCCATGGGCATCTTGTCTGCAGATTGATCCACACCAAAAAGTAATCACAATAAAAATCGGTTCACATAGAAAACATTTCTCAATGTTTAACAACTTTGTCCAAACTGCAATCATATCAAGAATTAGATTACATATTGTCAGCTAAACTGAGAATTATCTTTATATTAATTTTCTAAAGATGAAAAATATTGAAAGATTATTAATTTCATGATGCCATCATATCAATCAAATTATCAAACTCGTACTTATCAAGATCCTATCAGGATATCAATTGTTAGGATTTTAAATGAATCCTCCTTGGATCAATGACAACTAAGAAGCCATCAGAGAGCAGGTTTGGCCACTTTAATGACATTAACGGTATTGTGTTTGACTCCAGACCTGGAAATGAGTTTCTGCAGCAACCTCATCCATTTTGAATGAGCGAGACATGTGCACACCACAACCCCAAGAGACCATTGTGTCACAGAACCTAGGCTTCATGACAGAATATTCTGGTTTATTAATAAGCAGATCTACCAGGGAGCTATGAAATCCACATCCCCCCAAGTTATCTACTTATCAAGGATAAGACATAAACCTTGAAGGAAATTTCTATATTCACTGCCTGACTTGTACATGCAGTGTTTAGCAAACTATTCACCTCAGCAATAAATTAATGGGATTAAGTTGATGTATAACCCCTGAGCTTTGATATTTCTTGTTGATTAATAGCATAGTATCATCAGCAACAGTTAAACCTGTGTAACCCGACACCTGTGTAACCTGACACTTGTGTACTCTGCTTCACTGTGAATTCCCCACCCTATTTTCTGTTTTCCACGTTCTCTACACTGTTATTTACTCTGTGCTATCCAACATCCTGTCTAATCCAACAAAAAAGAGCTACAGTCAGCATCAAAATCAGCCCTAGCTGTCTTCATATTTCAGCAAATTAAATATGTGTATTTAAGGTGTCCAAATATATGCCATTGTCAGAACACATGAAGTTTTTCTTAAATCTCAAATAGTTTTCTTTTAAGAGTTAGTTAAACATAGCACTGTTTCTTACCAAAAAAAGCAAATAACATCAACATTTATTGACATCATGGAAGAGCGACAAGCAAGATGCTTCTTTGTGCAGAGATTTAATGGTTTTTATAAATACCTCACTGATATGAATTTCATATCTATAAATTTATCAGTCATAGAGACATTTACACCTCTTCGTAACATAAATTATAATATTTGACGATGTATATATGTGCATATTTGCTCATGTTCTGCATGTTCCTGCCGGTTGCCGCCTAGACATCTTTACAAAACATGGTCATAGCATTATTTTATAAGAATGAGGACAAAATAATCACTTAAGACTTCTAAAAAATCTATACACATCATCAGATATGTTATTAATTTTCTCAGATTATTCTCTAATAAAGTTTTTTTCAAAAATAAATATGAAATGGCCACAGCTAGCCCAAATCAGAATGAAACTTATACAAATCATTTCCTGTTGTATTGATGCATTCAGATTTTATTAATTTTTTTTATAGCTGATGCATGTGGCCACATCGGTTTTTCCCATCAATTGGGTAAAATTAAATAAAATCCCTTGTTTTCCAGATAGGTTTAGATAGTACATGGCACCATACAGAGGCTTTGATCCACCCATATGTTTGTATATACATGCAAACACTTGGGGTCATCAGCTTTATAAATATACATGAATTGTGTGGATGATCTCTTGTAGTTTTGGAAGTATTTCACAGGGCCTATTGACAATTACAATAAATGAAATTTATATAGCCCCTTATATAAAACAAATTACTCTTAGGCGCTTTACAACAGTAAACAATGTGTTTGTGAAACACAAATGCCCCCCGATAATGGCCAATTCCGAAGATGGCCAAGGTCACAAGGGCAAATATCTAAAAGAAATGCTCATTTACAATATGAAAGCTCTAATATTTACCAATTAGAAGTTATGACCAATGTAAAAAAAAATATTAAAAGGTCAAATGTCAAGGTCAGAAGGTTCAATACCAACGGAAAGGTCTTGTAACAAGGAATACTCATGTGAAATATCAAAGCTCTATCTCTTATTGTTCAAAAGTTATTAGCAAGGTTAAAGTTTTCAAAAAGTAGGTCAAACTCCAAGGTCAAGGTCACGGGGTCAAAAATGTTGGTACCCACGGAAAGATCTTGTCACAAGAAATACTCATGTGAAATATCAAAGCTCTATCACTTACTGTTCAAAAGTTATTAGCAAGGTTAAAGTTTCACACAGAATGACAGAATTACAGAATGACAGACAGGACAAAAACAATATGCCCACCGATCTCCGATCTCGGGGGCATAAAAAAGGAATAATTTAAAACAATAAAAAAACAATATAATGAAATTAAATGGCATAAGATCTTATATCTGTAAAATTACCAAAATAAAACACTATATTAAGATCAATAGCTAAATTAAGTTTTTTTTTTCAATGACAAATGTATGCCTAGCACTTTGTCTCTCAGAGCACATCAGATTAAACAGGTTTCACTGTACTAGCATATGTATGCCTAGCACTTTGTCTCTCAGAGCACATCAGATTAAACAGGTTTCACTGTACTAGCATATGCATGCCTAGCACTTTGTCTCTCAGAGCACATCAGATTAAACAGGTTTCACTGTACTAGCATATGTATGCCTAGCACTTTTGTCTCTCAGAGCACATCAGATCAAACAGGTTTCATTGTACTAGCATATGCTCTTTGACACTTGCATATTACATACAGGAAATTATCGGGGCATGCTATTCTCCCTCAAATGCACCAAAAACTGATTTTGTACAGTGAAAAAATTTCAAATTACCCTGTTTTAAATTCACCCATTCAATATTGTACGAAATGGTTTGAAATTGGACAGAGATGAACATGCAATTCTCTCTATATATAATGTACGTATATATTTCTTTGTTATTCGGTATATCGGGACAGCCATTTGCTGGTTGACACATACATATATCGATAACTGCTTGGGACACGAGCTCCTGAGGGACGGTACCAGCTGCTCAGGGTAGCAGACATCAATAGAACCACATTTACAGGGATACAGAGGGTTATCCCCCACAACCACAAGGGGTTCTTCCCAAAATAAAAGAAACTCTACACTATCATAAAAACAAAGAGTATGCAGTAACTCTTAGAGTGCTTGTATACAGGGTGTTATTACAATGGCCTTAAAGGTATTTCAACCATGCTTTTGCAGACAGACAGCTGCTACTGGATAGAGGATATGATGTAAATTTCAAGCCCAGCTTCTGTAAATCAATAATCAATTTTTTTCTATATTCTTGAATTTTCTTCCCAAGTATAGAGTAAGCTAAATGTGATACATGATCCTATTAAATTCTCCTTCTTAACAATAGTGTTTTACCAAATAGATCCAGGACTTTTTCTGGAATCAATGTGTTAATACAAACCTTCATATCAATGAAAAACACATCTATAAGTTTGGTGTGCATGGATTCTATAATGACGGAATCTCTGAGATCCCTGGAACTCGGGCATGAGATTTCCATAGGGGCATCAGATGCTGAGTGGAAAGTAAAAAATGAACTTTGCCAATAATGAGAACCACTCCTCGATAATGAATTTCCATATTGCACATATGGTATTGTTGTAATTTACATCACCTCCATTTCTAAGCATTGATTCCTCTTCAAATAATTCTCCCTTTCTCCGAGATGGAGCCAAATTTAAAGTGTTGCAAATCTTGGAGCCATATGGTCCATATTTTAACAACATCAACTAATGAGTAGAACTTATAATTGTTTTCCTTTTTAATCTGTGCACTTGATTATGGTTGAAATATCATAATCCTTTCACTGAGGAATTTTTAAGTCCACATGTCCTCTACTAATGTAGAGAAAGCAGTTCAACCTTGTTTGTAAAAATTTATATTCTAATGTAATACTGGAAAAAAAAATGTTTCACAAGTTCATAGAAGTGAATCATAAAATTAAAATCATTAAATTCAATAACAAGCAAAAATTTCATATTCTTATATACCTAAAACATTGTATGTGAATGATCAAATTCCATATTCTTCTATACACCTAAAAAATCTTACATGAATGACCAATTCCATATTCTTGTACACCCAAAAAATCTTATGTGAATGACCAATTCCATATTTTTGTACACCTAAAACCGACCAAGTTCATTATTCTTGTACACCTAAAACATCTACTGTGACCAAATACGACTAGGAATTTTTAAAAGGTGTAATTTAAAATCTCTTTCCTGAATCTGATTTACATTTAACAATACTAAATGTTTTCACTTTGCTTATCTCCACTAGCCACAGGTTAAAATCTTTGCAGATTTAGCAGAAATTTTGAGTTCTCTTATATATATTCCTTTGAATAGCAAGAAAACCTGGAATTTGGTGCAAATGATTTGAATTTTTTTGAAAGAGTACAGAGAGAGCGGAGGGTGGTGGTGTAGGAAGTAACTGAGGAGGACCAGATATTGACCCACTGACTGGGAGTGGAAGTGTAGATAATGATATTGACCCACTGACTGGGAGTGGAAGTGTAGATAGTGATATTGACCCACTGACTGGGAGTGGAAGTGTAGATAGTGATATTGACCCACTGACTGGGAGTGGAAATGTAGATAGTGATATTGACCCACTGACTGGGAGTGGAAGTGTAGATAGTGATATTGACCCACTGACTGGGAGTGGAAGTGTAGATAGTGATATTGACCCACTGACTGGGAGTGGAAGTGTAGATAGTGATATTGACCCACTGACTGGGAGAGGCGGTGTAGAAAGTGATATTGACCTACTGACTGGGAGAGGCAGTGTAGAAAGTGATATTGACTTACTGACTGGGAGAGGGGGTTTAGAAAGTGATATTGACCCAATGACTGGGAGAGGGGGTGTAGGATGTGATATTGACCCACTGACTGGGAGAGGGGGTGTAGGAAGTGATATTGACCCACTGACTGGGAGAGTGGAAATGTAGAAAGTGATATTGACCTACTGACTGGGAGAGTGGAGGGTGTAGATAGTGATATTGACCCACTGACTGGGAGAGTGGAGGGTGTAGGAAGTGATATTGACCTACTGACTGGGAGAGTGGAAGTGTAGATAGTGATATTGACCCACTGACTGGGAGAGTGGAGGGTGTAGAAAGTGATATTGACCTACTGACTGGGAGAGTGGAGGGTGATGTAGGAAGTGACTGGGGAAGATTAGATATTGACACACAGACTGGGAGAGGGGAGGGGGCGTAGAAAGTGAATAGGGTGTACATGATGTTGATGCACTAACCTGTTGAGTGTAATTATAAATATCTGTCAAGGAAATGCATCAGACACTGGTGTATATGATATCCATCTAAGGAAAAGTTATGCACCACATCAATGTAATGGTCTGATGCAATGCAGCAATGATCAATCTGAGCACTGAACTGTATACCAAGAGCTTGAATCTTTCACTCATCTTGTATAGAGTAAACAAATACTATCCACCTCTAGGTCCAGCTTAGTAACTCCACAGCTATCCCTAGCACTCGACAGTACAATTAGATTAATCCCATTGTCTTTATAGTAGCTGTTCATATGTCGATAATCGCCACCCTAAGTGTTCACTACAGCAGTGACATAGGCTGTGGTTTCCTGTTTCCCAGGTCTTCACGTAAAGCCGGAACCACTGGAATGCACTTCCAGGGGAGATAAGCACTCAGGAAGAACAGATTCAGGAAATCACATGCACCTCAAAAAGGATATAGATAACAGTTGTCTTCACCACAATTGTAAACAAACCCACAAAGAGGCATTCATAAGTGCAGGAATAAATATCAAGGACAAATCAAACTATACACACACCCGCGGAGTAAAAGCTTGGACAACCTGACAGAGGCACACCAGAAACAAATCATGAAAGGCAATGTCTTCATCATATGTTCAATGCATATCTGCCTAAATGATCTTCAGAATCAAAACACATTTAGTGTCCAATTTTGAAGCTAATCCCTCATAATTTGTTTAATTCAACAAAGTGCAATCTCTATAAAAATTACAGAAAATCAAAATCCATACCATGATGAATATATATATCTTTGATACCCATATAACAAACCTGGCATGAAAGTAGATGGGGAAAAACCCTGCATAGTTCTACATCAGGTTTTTACAAATGTTTACATTTCCATAGATTTACCAAGTACAATTACCTGCAATTTCTTGAAAATAATAAAGAAAATTGGGCTCATCTGCAATACTCGTACAAACACCAAGACTATGAGAGGAGTTATGTACATAAGTATATTTTCTCCTGAGTTCAGCAACCTGTGATTTCCATAGAAATGAAAAGAATCAAAATCAACGTGAATTTGTCTCTCCTTTTGTAAGGAAATCATAACAAGAAGTTATATAGGAGTCTGGACACCCCATCTAAGGAACAGAAAAAGTAGCACAAAGAGTTAAACCCTCCTTTTGAAAATTATCTGCATCCTTTCCTGAAAATCATATTTTCAGGTACAGTATATATGGTATGACAATTGGGCAAATCTTGATACATCTGTGAGGTTTTAAAAGGGTCTTCCAGCTACTGTCATCATCCAATTAGCCCCTCTAAACCAGAGACCAGTGGGAATTCACAGATTTGTGTTGGCTGGCATACACTGTGCAATCTGGTACCATTGCAGCTATTATGCATGTCGACCCCCCTCCAAATCAATACAGCTCCAATATTCCTGGGAGAGTTTTAAGAAAATTAAACAGCAGTCCTGTCAAACTGCGGGCCAGTTCCCTCCAATCTGGAAATTCCATCAGGGGAAAAAATGAAATTAGAGAAATTAGGCCTGTTCTGATGCACCATCTGGTCTTCTGATAAAGTCATTCCACTAAACTCACCAAATCTCAGTCATTCTGGGAGGAAGCAGGAAAAAGTTGCAGCATGCATGGTCCCATCATGCAAGCAGATTACATTAATTTGTTCCTTCAGTCAGAAAATGTCCATGACAATATGTGATTCCAAAGACTTTCAAAGAATGTAAATAATCAAATCATTTTTGTCGAGGCGATATGTGTTTCGAGATTAAATAGAATTATTTTCATTTCACAAAACATATCCTAAAGCTTGCCAGTTTTATGTTTCCTCTTACAGATGAAGGGCATTAGGCATTCCCCCTGACACTGTCAATGGGGCTGTCTATTTCAGGGGTTTTCTTTCACATTTCTTGAAAGTAATATCTTGTTCACACAGAAAGTTTAATGCAATTAAATCATATTTTCAATTTGCATTAAATCTGAAGTGATTCACAAAGACAATATTTGAATTCAATAAATTTTAACGCAACTGTGTATGTAGAGAAAAATATGTTGCATGCCATCGTCTTTTGGCGTTAAAAAATAAAAAATTTCCTTTAACATCTAAAAATGTTGTGTAAACTTATAATTAGTCATTTTGCTCCCTTAACCATATATATAAGGATTCAAGTACAAGCAAATTGAATGTGTATTATTTTTCTCCACTTCACCCTTGTAATATCCCCCCCCCTCCTCACTTCATGCTTGTACTATTAGGCCAAGTAAAATTAATTAGTAGATTATCATTCCCGCCCGCCCCTCGAAAATCGCCCCGCCCCGATTTTTTTTATTTTTCAAAATTACGATTTCCGGATATTTTTATGTCCGGTCCGGTATCGTAAACGTACTTTGTTTCACTTTGCCTTTTAGAAACCCAAATACACATGTAATTATGATTTATAAAGCTTTTTCTCAATGAGAGAAGGCATTTTCGAGGTCGAGAATACCATGGCGAAAAATAAAAAATAAAATCCTCCCACCCGTCCCATTTTTTTTTGAAGTTTGAATAATAATCTATTAATTAATTTTAATTGGCCTTAATGTCCCCTACTTGATGCTTGTTGTAATATTTCCCCTACTTCACGCTGATTGTAATATTTCCCCTACTTCACGCTGATTGTAATATTTCCCCTACTTCACGATGATTGTAATATTTTCCCCTGCATGCTTATTCTTTACCGCTTCACCTTAATGGTGTGAATACAGTGTATATTCATTTTTATGTAGTTTATATAGCAAAGGGAAAAATAATGCCCAATCGACATTTGTGTGAAGGAGGCATTGGACTGATAATTTTTATGTTCTTAATTTCTAGGTCATTGGACTCAAAATTTTCTGTGGTGGATTCAAGAAGAGCTGGGATTGAAATCTAAATCAAGCAAGCTAGGGGACAGCATTTCAAATGACCATAACCTTCAATGAAATATGAAGGACAAGGACAATCGAAACTGTAAGAGCTATACATAGGTACGTATAAGATGCTGTGAAACCGAGGCACTTTGATTGTCATTAATGAGGCACAGTGACTGGCTATAATCATGATCTGGTGTTATCCTGATAGGTAAGCCCTCTAGCCAAACAGTGGATCTATAAACTTAAAAAGGAAAGAGCCACAAGCTGTGTACCTTTGTATATTATACTTACAGTCATTGTGTGCAAATAACAGCATAATCAATGAAGCTATTAGTGGAGTCTGATTTTCTGTTTTTCTATATACTTTTTTTTATGGACGAACCTGATTTCAAGAGATTAATGAGAAACTGTGACAGACATTAAACCCCTTCAAATACAGAGAGGAGAAAAGGAGAGAGAAAGTGCAGATGATCATTGGTCTGAAAACAATGTTGATTTCTGTATCATTTATCAATTTCCTTGTCAATTTCTGGCTAATCAGCTGAGCCAGGGACTCTTTGAAGGAAAACAGATGACATCCAATTCCTTTAGACAGGGCCATCTTGGATATTTCACTACTCATTTCTCTAAGATAGCCCGGTCACAACAACAGGCATATTGTATCAGCCTCTCTTAGAATTTTTAACTCAACAATCTAGAAAATCATGGAAATTATTTGTCAGCTTCAACAGGTTGATCTTAATCCATTGCTACACACGATGCACTTGCTATACATTACTGTGTATAAATGATATTCGCTGCATGGTACTCATTTTCAGTCACATTGAATTTTTGCTCACATTTGTTGACTTTTAAAAATTTATTTACTGCTATAAATGTATATGGACAAAATTTTTCAAAAGATACAATCTATATAAACTAATATTATCATAGAAACCTTTACATTCCACTTATAGATATCCAAATGCTATTTGAACATGGTTATTAATAAGCCACTTCTAATGTTTATGCAATGTGCGGTTTCTATAAAACCACAACAAAGCAATACAAAATAATTTTCTTTTAAAATCAGAAAAGGTGAAAAAATACATTACTCAGATCTGTCATTTCTCCAGCCATTAACATACTATAAAATGAGAACAAATATGTCTATTGCTGTTTAAATAAGGAATATTTACACTGGCATCAAAAATGTCTAGAAGAAATTCTTTTTAATGAACTTTCAAATGTATACATCGGGTATAGATAAAAAATTTAAATTTCCCAATGACTTTTCTACTGTTTGGTGGTAGACAGGCAATACGGCATCCTGTTCCATGTTAAATGTTATATTCTTAGTGCTCTGGTTATAGTCTTAGTACTCTGGTTACATTCTTAGTACTCTGGTGTACTGTTCCTAGTACTGTGCTGTATTGTTGCATTTTTTGTACTGTACTGTTGCAGTCTTTATGATAAGTGCAGGGGGGTCATCAACCTCCAATAGTATCAGACACATGTGCATCGTAAATAGCACTGCCAGCAACTGTCTTACTTTCAGAGTCTAGTCAACAGATGATCAGGAGTCAAGGATATCAGTACTACCCACCTCATAATCACAGTCTGTATAGAATACTTTTGGAAATGGACAGATATCTTTTCATTTGACATCAAACATGCACTTACACCTGCTGTAAAAGTTCTATTCATGCATTATTTTATCATATGTTTTCAATTGGATTGACAATACCAGATTATACAAGTAAATACTCATTAAACTTTACACACACACACACACACACACACAAACACACACACATATATATATCTATAAAATTACAAACATAGAGAAACATCTGTATTATCAACAGCATTCAAAATGCTTTTTTTTTCACTATCAGCAGTTACTCACAAGAACATTTCAGTCATTCACAAACATAAGTTGCAATTAATTGTGCAGTATATTTTCACAAGGTGGACTGAACATTTATATCAAGGAGCAAAAGGTTATCACAATTTGGTAAACAAAAATTCAAAACCAATTAAAAGTAAGTTCAGATCTTATGTAAGCTATTAACAATCAACATTTAAACAGTCCTGAAACTTGTCGCACTCGTATCTGTGAAATGAACATTAAGACAACATCTGCAAGTCAAAAATATTAATATGCTAATTTTTCGACCCACCAAATATTTGTTTAAATTATGTTGCATTGTTTTAGTGTGGCATTTTTCTCAGGGAACATTGATGAAAGCCAAGTGGCTTGGGAAGACAGCAGCTTCAGAATCGGAATCACACAGTGCTGGTATAGGAAATTGATTGTACCTCCAATGACATCACACATTTCAAATACAGGACTATTTGTTTTGAATGGTATTTTCATAATTTAGAAAATAAAGCTTTTAATTTATTGATCAGTGGTGAGAATTGGACATTTGATGGTCTAAATTAATGCTAATCAATTAATTGTAAAAGAAAATACCATGCAGTTTACTATTATAATTTCCAATGCTGCAGCTCATTCACTTATTATAAGGTGAAAACTTTACTTTCTAATTATAAAGAAATAACAATTTGTATATCCAAAAGAATTTCATTTACACAGAAATTAAAAGTATGAAATCACTTTTGTACTACGTACATTTGAATCAGTCTGACAATGCTTTGTCAGTAGTCATGACTACACAGAACTTAAAGGTTTTAAAATTATTTTTGTATACAATAATAAAAAAAATATTTTTGTAGATCACTAGAGTCTTGCCTGACAGAGCCTTGTCAAGATAATTTGATTTCGTAATAAAACAATTTCCTAATTTACTACAAACAGAACTAGGGGAATTCCACACACCTAAAAACCAAGGCATTGTTGTAATGCTGACAAATTATTATTATTCACTTGCATATCAGCAATAACTGTTCTTACAGTCATCACATAAAACAACATGTTACATGTAAACATGCGTGTACAGCCCCTTTATATTGACATTCTTTCCATTTGTGGCAAACTTTGACAACCCTCTAGTCATTTAAGGCCTCAGGGGATGACATGTTTTTAAAAGAAAGAATCAAATTCACAATATCAATACATCCCATTTAAGTCTTGAAAAAATTACAGGTTACAGTAAAACCTGCACATTTGACTTAATTACAGTCAAACTTGCCATAGTGGTCACCTCTGTCAAGTGGTCACTTGTCTTATATGGACATTTTATTCCTTCACAATTAAAAATCCCATATAACTCTATCAAGCAGCCACCTGTGTAACACAATCAGCGGTCATCAAATTTCACCCGAAATCGCTATCCCCCCCCCTTCCCCCGTGCATAGCGGCCATTTCAAATTGTCACATTAACCTACATCTGGGCTTTATCTTCTGGTAGCGGTCAGTCGGGTTCAATCCGATGCATTTCTCCCTTTGTGTTACATTCCGAATTAAGTTAGATGGTTTCCGAATGTGCTGTTATTGCACATAATATAAACAACTAATTATAAGCATGGTGTTATCCCAAGAATGTAATCGGTCTAATTAGATCGATTTTGAACGATTGGATGAACAATTAAACTTATCTATTACTTAGCATGTCATAATGAGTTGTTTTTATCTATAGAGCGGACCTCTATTGAGAGGTCACCTCTCTATAAAGGTCACTTTTACTGAATCCCGCAGGTGACGTGTACTATAAGGTCACTTTTACTGAATCCCGCAGGTGACGTGTACTATAAGGTCACTTTTACTGAATCCCACAGGTGACGTGTACTATAAGGTCACTTTTACTGAATCCCGCAGGTGACGTGTACTATAAGGTCACTTTTACTGAATCCCGCAGGTGACGTGTACTATAAGGTCACTTTTACTGAATCCCACAGGTGACGTGTACTATAAGGTCACTTTTACTGAATCCCGCAGGTGACGTGTACTATAAGGTCACTTTTACTGAATCCCGCAGGTGACGTGTACTATAAGGTCACTTTTACTGAATCCCGCAGGTGACGTGTACTATAAGGTCACTTTTACTGAATCCCGCAGGTGACGTGTACTATAAGGTCACTTTTACTGAATCCCGCAGGTGACGTGTACTATAAGGTCACTTTTACTGAATCCCGCAGGTGACGTGTACTATAAGGTCACTTTTACTGAATCCCGCAGGTGACGTGTGCTGATTAATGCAGGTTTGACTGTATACGCTACAGCTGTAGAAAAAGTATGTAACCTTGAATATAACAATAGATGTTTGTAAAACACATATGCCCCCCATGGTGCAAAATTGAAAAGGGTTATACACACACATCATTTAATTGATAGTAGTATCATCAATTCAAAATATTGAGCAGACAATATCTTCCTATGTCAAGAGTGAATTGACCATGTGACCTAAAAATCAATAGGGGTCATCTACTCCTTATGCTGTACCAGTGTACCAAGTTTGGTGTCAATCAAGAAAATAGTTCTTAAAATATAGGAGACAATTTATTACTATGTCCAGTTCAACAATTGACTTTTGACCTCAAAATCAATATGGGTCATCTTCTCCTGAAGATGTACCAGCGTACTAAGTTTGATGTCTGTCAAGCAAAAGGGTTATCAAGATATTGAGTGGACAGTATATTACTATGTCCAGTTTGACCTTTGACCATGTGATCTCAAAATCAATAGGAGTCATCTCCTCCTGAATATACACCACTGTACTAAGTTTGATGTCTGTCAAGCAAAGGGTTCTGAAGATATTGAGCGGATAGTATATTCCAATGTCCAGGTTGACCCTTGACCTTTAAACATGTGACCTCAAAATCAATAGGGATCATCTTCTCCTGAAGATGTACCAGTGTACCCAGTTTGATGTCTGTCAAGTAAAGGGTTCTCAAGATATTGAACGGACAGTATATTCCAATGTCCAGTTTGACCCTTGACCTTTGACCATGTGACCTCAAATTCAATAGGGGTGATTTTCTCCTGAAAATGTACCAGTGTACCAAGTTTGATGTCTGTCAAGCAAAGGGTTCTCAAGATACTGAGCAGACAGTATATTCTAATGTCCTGTTTGACCCTTGACCTTTGACCATGTGACCTCAAAATCAATAGGGGTCATCTTCTTCTGAAGATGTACTGGTGTACCAAGTTTGATGTCTGTCAAGCAAAGGGTTCTCTAGACATTGAATGCTCAGTATATTCCTATGCCCAGTTTGACCCTTGACCATATGACCTCAAAATCAATAAGGATCATCTACTCTCCAGGGGCAACCCCTGTACCAAGTTTAGTTGTTATCAAGCAAAGGGGTCGAAAGATATTGAGCAGACAACACATGGTCTACAGACCGACCGACCGACTGACTGACCAACAGTTGCAAAACAATATGCCCCCTCTTTTTCAAAGGGGGGCATAAAAATACTTCATATTGACATTTGAAATGCTTGGAATTTCTTTCAGGGATTTGCCCCTTCCCCAAACCTCAGAAGGGCTTCACCACCATGCCCATAGAAGGGCTTCACCACCATGCCCATAGAAGGGTTTCACCACAGTGCTCATAGAAGGGCTTCACCAGTGCTCATAGAAGTGCTTCACCTGACCATACTGATAGAAAAGCTACACCACCGTGCCCATAGGCTTGTTGCCCTCAGCTACTGATATTTCCATTTTTCTCAAAGTTGGCAAGTATGGTGGTGATTGATTGATTTTGAAATTCCCTGCTACCAAACTTTGATTATGCTATGTAGAATTAGGAACTAATCATCATAAACCTTAGTCCTCTTCCAAAAGACAAGATATCTTCCCTTTGACAGATTTGCCTATCCATAATGATAAATCCTATGGCAAGTTCTCTAGGGTAGATGGGATTAAATGGTCCAAAGTGTAATGTAAGATATAAACATCATAAAACAGATTTGAGATTCTGGCAACAATTAAAACTATATTTGCCAGAATTAATGGGCTTAGGCCTCATGAACCTGTAATCTATAGATCAGTTATGACATCACAGCTGTCATTGATTAGAGAATGGAGTAATACTGTCCTAAATACTTTACATAGTAGCCAGCCCCATCACTCTGATCACTGTTTGTACTCCATCACACAATCTAGATTAAGGACACCCAACCTAAATAGAATTTTTTAGCTCAGTGCAGAAACCTGCACGTTTACTCAAAGAATGTGGTTGTTGTGACAATTTCCAAATATATCTAAATAAATAAATCTTGTTTTGCATATTGAGTTATTGTTTAAATACAATAAAAGTATAAACATTTTACATTTCATCACCCTGTGGGGATTAAGAATAGGTCCTCAGTACCCCTTGCTTGTCATAAGAGGCGACTAATGGGGTGGTCCTTCAGATGAGACCGCCTAAACCAAGCTAGCCCCATGTCACAGCAGGACTGTGGCATGATAAAGACCCCTCCCTGCTCAAAGGTCGTAAACCTCGAGCATAGGCCTTTAAATTTTGCAGCCCTTCACCAATGGTCGGGTGACATCTCCATATGAGTGAAATATTCTTGAGAGGGAAGTTAAACAATATACAATCAATCATATCATTTTATCATATCAAATATTGTGTAATTAGTAAATAATAGTTTACAACATGCAATAATGATTGGTTAATGTCAATCTAATTAAAATTAGATCCTTTGATCAGCTCTCGTATATTGTTACACCTTGTGTAGCAATATACATGAGCGGATCAAAGGATCTAATTTTAATTAGATTGGGTTAATGTTGAAATGAAATATATTTGGAAAATACTTTGAAATATCTCTGAATTTGAAGATCTCTAGATTTTGAGTCTTAATATCCTATTTGGGCATATTTTACATTGTACAGTAAACTGAAACAGATTTTATCAGCTTGGATCTACATGATAAATACATGTATCTTATAGTCTAACTCCTGAGGAGTTACTTTCTCATACATCAAAGTTTGAGTGAAATCTAATGAGCTTATTTGGAGAGAGAATCTATATTGAGTGAAATCTCAAATATTTAGTGAATTTTTTGGGGGGAGTGAAATTTCTATTGAGCTTATTCGGAGTGAAAATCATGTATATTGAGTGAAATCTCAGATATTGAGTAAAATCTTTATTGAGCAGAATCTATTGTGAGTGAAATCTCTGTCACATGAATCTCTATTGCATGAAATCTCCCTTCAAGAAAGGAATTTGATTTCTCAATTCCTCATCCTTGGTGCCATGTTCTAAGTCTGTGTATCTATTGTTCAAGGTGACAGGTACTGTTGCAGTACTTATCTTAGTGTACACTCCTGTCAGTTAATAACCAATACAAGGTGTTACATGTGTACCAATACGTAACATATACCTATCACAAATCTTGTTTCACCACCACTCACTCTCACTGTAGTTGTGTAATTCCTTACATTTGTTTCTTAGCAAATCTGAAATTCAAATTAATTTTTTATAACAACAGACCAAGTTCTATATGTATATTGTGTAATAGGACAGATCAATAAGAAAAATGACCTCTGACCTCCTGAACTGTAGGTTCAGGTTCTCTACCAACTGAGCTATATATGGTCTTCTGCAGTTGATGAAGATGCCTCCCAAATGTCAGTAAGTTTTATCCATCATATCTTAATCAAAAGCAAATTTTTAGACATTTGCTTTCAGACATAGCTAGTTGTACAGATCAGGCCACCAAAACAATGGTCAGACTCCATGAAATTTTAATGACCACTAAATCATATTTTAAATGCATTGTGTTGAGGCCAATTTCATATATTCCATCGGTCAATGACCAACTTCCTCAACATGAAGACCACGAACTCTAGATGCAGACTGTAGGTGTTAAGTTTAACCAACATCCCCCCCCCATCTGGCATTCATATAAATCTGTTACTTATAATATTACCTGACAAAGCTGACACTCAAAAATTCAAATGCTGCTTTACGAGGTTGTTGTGCCCTAAGTAGTCAGACTGCCTAGGTTTCTGTGTTGTGGCACTTGTTGTGTTGGTCAGTTAGATGCTGTTGCTTGTAGAGGTCCCAGGTTTTATCCAGACACATAGAACTCCAGTCTACCGCTGGACTTTGGGATCACTGTGATTGGTTTTACCACCGGCTCTCCCCTTTAGAACAACAAAATAAATCTCTACAATAACAGTGTGCCAGTGTAGAGCATTCAATCTGGTTAAGCTACCAAAACAATTTGTCTTTGTAGCAATCATATGGAGATATCCTTTATAATAACATCATTTGACCAGTTTGGGGTTTACATGTAGGTGTGATGACTATACCAGAGTACATACAGTATGTTGACCTTCAAAGTTTCCAAAAAATAAAATTCAATTCTGTCACAAAAGATTCACAGAATTAATATGTATTTTTCTCTTCATTCCCATTTACTGATGACTTCCAATTATCAATTTATCAGTGGTGATAAATACTGCACAAACAAACCGTTTGGGGTAATTAAGTGATTACAGAACAATGACAAACCAGGTAGGATTTGTTGTGTAAACTATGATTGTTTCGTATGAAAACACCATAAATCGCACAATGACCTGTTGGCTGATCGGGACCAGGGGACAGGGTTTAAAGATGAGATCATGGTTGTCCTAAAGCTGTTTATATATCGACTTTATCATTGATACCTGATTAGTTCAATTGAGAGAAATCCTAAGAATTTATTTCATCATTCTTTGATTTAAATCACAAAATTTTAGTGAATGTCATGCAGGGGTTTTCTTTCAATACTGGGAACACAATTCTGAAATCATGACACATGGTAGAGAGAGAGAGAGAGAGAGAGAGAGAGAGAGAGAGAGAGAGAGAGAGAGAGAGAGAGAGAGAATGGTTTTATAATTTGTAGACAATGTGTTTCATTCTATAATACTGCCATATGTTGTACACTCCAGTTTTTCTAATTCCTTTCAGACTTGAGTGCCTGCTCTCCACTTGTAAATGGCAACAGGTCCAAAGACAAACAGCGAGGGAAATTGGTCTGCAAAAGGTTGTGCTTTTGGAAGTGTGCACACAAAGTCTGTTTTTGTAAGCTACCCCTTATAGTTGACTGTTTACAGAATCCTATTATTCAGAATATTGCTAACCAATTGTCTCTGTTAGCTAACATCTCATTTCTCCAATGTAGCCACCGTGGACAGCTGCTGTGACATATGTCCTAATATTGACTTCTACAATATACAACGTATGTCGTAATATTGACTTTTACTATACCTATTGTATTGTCCATACTGGAAAAAGCCACACAGTAAGTGTTGTGCAAATGAATAATCCTGCCAAAATCTTCTGTAACATGTTGGCAACTTAATGAAGTATTGCAGTCTTGTGACTATAATATTTCAATTTCAATTACCCTTTAAACTATTAAAGATTTTATTAAATTATCAAGAATATTAACGTACCTTGAAATAGAATCTATAAACAAAAGGAACAACACACCTGTGTATTCTCAAACTTGAGGTTAAAAAAGAACAAACAACAGTTCTAAAAAATAACGGTAATTAATGGAGCAAGAGACGGTGTACTAGTTTCTCTTATTGGTTTCTCTAGCATGGGGCAAAGTTCAGAGTGAAGGAAACCAACGATGGCCAGAGGAGTGATGTAAAACATTTATACAGCAGCAATAGGAGAAAACAAATTAAATCAAGGAAAGAAATGACTAGTGATTGACAGGCTAATATATACAGTGATTGACTGCAACTTGACATACAGGGCAATACTTATAGGTTATAGACTTTGTATGGGAAAATATGACGACCAAGTTTTTTGGCGCGTAGACGGACTGAGCTTGCGAGGTCCGTCCGCGACAAAAAACGAGGTCATCATATTTTCCCCCACAAAGTCTATAACCTTTTTATTATATACTTTCAATTTCATTTAGAAACTATCAATAATTTATTTTTAACAATTTCTTTATTGATTTAACTGAGTAAAAAGATGAAAAACACGAAAACTTTTAAAATTAACGACGTAGTAATTTGCTTGTGTATTGATTGTGATGTAATGTTTGCAGGCCGGAATGTTTCCAGGCATATATCAGACGATATATGCCTGCAAACTTTTAAAGAAAAAAGAAGAGATGAAATTGAAAGTATATAATAAATATAGTTATTGACTGCGACTCGATACATACATGTAGGCTAGTAATGATGATTTGACGCACAGTTTAACATTATAGTGATTGACTCTGACTGGACACATAGGCTAATAACTATGATTTATATTGAAACACAGTAAAACATATATAGTGTTTGAGTGAAACTTGACACACAGGCTAAGGCCAATTCAACTTGATTAGTAGATTATCATCCAGGGTCACCAAAAATATGGGGCGGGTGGGAGTTTTTAATTTTTTAATTTTTATTTCCCCGAGAAAAAAATAATGACAAATGGCATATCACACAAAGTGTTAATCAAGCTAACATTCAAAGAATCCTTGGTAGAAGATATAAAACCAACATTCTGTGACTTTAATCAATTCACTCATATGTCACTGGGAAGCAAGTTTGTTTGAAAAATCGGGATGGGCCCTTTTTTAGGGGCGGGCGGGGATAATAATCTATCAATTAATTTTAATTGGCCTTACAGAAATAATGGGGTAATAGAAATTAATCATTGGTTAATAGCTAGTACTAGTTGGTGTCTGCGTATATACCATATTTATGTTATTCTGTTTCTGCTGAGCCGTTTGGCTCAAGGATAATAAAGAACTTGAACTTGAGATGGTCAAAATATATATTACACACTATAACTAGGTGTTCTAGCTTTTAATACACCACAGCTGAGCTAAATAACCTGTTTTAACCCCATCTCTGATATTTCCTGAATGAAATGCTGGCTAATGATTGGTTTATGTCAGACCTGTGAGTGCAGCTAGAGTATTACCTATATATTCTGTCACTAGAAATTCAATACACTGTCAACGCCTACTATGATGTCATGACATACATTTACCTGTCAGTGTGCCTATTATGATGTCATGAGTTATCATGTGATGTAAACAAAACACAAATATTTCGAAATGGTATGCATCATTAGACACAGAAAAAATAATTAAAAAAACCCCAAAAACTGATTGATTCAAAAGAAACTCTCAAAAGTCACAAAAAGAAACAACTGATCAATTCAAAAGAAAAGTTACAAAATAAAGAGCTTCTATCATCAGTGTTATGCTTTATTTACATTGTAATTTTGATCATATGCAAGTTTTGATTTTGTTGTTGCTAAAAAAATATATATTGTCTCCTGTTATCAACCTTACCGTTAAATGTTCAATTCCTTTTGTTACATAGTCACTGACCAAATACTATTAGTTATGAAGACATAGCGGGTCCTTTAAAAAAATACGCCTCGCCCAATATGTTTTTTTCCCTGCATTATATTATATTACCTGTATATAGCTTACAGGTAAGTTATATAACCTGTTATACAGTATACAGGTGAGTTATATAGCCTTTTATACAGTACACAGGTGAGCTATATAACCTGTTGTACAGTATACAGGTGAGTTATATAGCCTGTTGTACAGTACACAGGTGAGCTATATAACCTGTTGTACAGTATACAGGTGAGTTATATATAACGTGTTATACAGTACACAGGTGAGCTATATAACCTGTTGTACAGTATACAGGTGAGTTATATATATCGTGTTATACAGTACACAGGTGAGCTATATAACCTGTTATACAGTACACAGGTGAGTTATATGTAACCTGTTGTACAGTACACAGTTGAGTTATATAACATGTTATACAGTACACAGGTGAGCTATATAACCTGTTATACAGTACACAGGTGAGTTATATGTAACCTGTTGTACAGTACACAGGTGAGTTATATAACATGTTATACGGTACACAGGTGAGTTATATAGCCTGTTGTACAGTACACAGGTGAGCTAAATAACCTATTATACCAAATACAGGTGAGCTACAAACAAAGGTAAACTACAGAGTCTGGCTAGCCTGTTACATTTACGATACAGCTGCTAGATGTGACATCTGTGCTGTCAAGGTAACATGTGGTCCAACCGACTGTGGCAATCACATTGATTACCTTCAATTATAGTATGTGCTTTCTAAAAACAATTTACATGTACTAATACGTAATCATTTAATATCATGCAATTTTTGTGGGTGGATCTTAAAAAATGATGATAAAATACTTAAAAACAAAGAAACATAATAAAATGCTGCTATTGTACATGCATATCAATGTCCTCTCAGAATCTGATTTTACAACCAGGTATATATCCAGGTAAAACCCCTCTTCATTCCATTTAATCTATGTAGCTATAGATGGGTAGCTTGTACACTATAGACAGGTAGGTTGTACACTATAGACAGGTAGGTTGTACACTATAGACAGATAGCCTGTACACTATAGACAGGTAGGTTGTACACTATAGACAGGTAGGTTGTACACTATAGACAGGTAGGTTGTACACTATAGACAGGTAGCCTGTACACTATAGACAGGTAGCCTGTACACTATAGACAGGTAGCTCACCTCTATGACCTGGGTTTGATCATCAATATTGGCAGTGGTTGTATATGAGAGTGTATGGGGGTCACTCACTCAACACACAAATTTTCTCCAGGTACTCTGAAATCCTCCCATACTAATGACCCACCTCATGCAAACATCTGCGGAAAACTACATAAAGGACCCCATTGAACTTTTATGAGTTACCCTGGAATTTACTATCAAAGCCAAATTAAATTTTTACAATCTTTCTCTTCCCTCTAAATGTACAATTCTGGCTAAAAAAAACTGGTATCTTCCATCAATTCCAACTCTTTGGCTCACTGTAAGAGTACTATTCCAGCTATTTTCTCTATCAGTTCCAGCTATTTTCTATATTAGTTACCATTTCCTGCTATTTTCCCTATCAGTACAATTCCAGATATTTTCTCTATTAGTACAATTTCTGCTCTTTGACCTGTTTGAGCACAATTCTGAATCATTGCCCTACTTTCCCCCAGAGAATACTACCTCTACGTCCACCTTTCAATAGGGGCACATGTTCACATGTCAATGTGGCAGGTCGAATTCCTTGAATTTTATGTAATATGGAAAAAATGTAAAAGATGTGTTGGAGAGTATGAGAAATTATAAAGACATAGCCCAGACTCCACTACTGGCATTCTTGCACCTTTTCAACTTATATAACAGTCAAAACTTAGAACAACCAAAGAAATGAATTCCACCAAAAAACCAGAATAGCCTGTTTTTCTCCCGCCAGATGTTTTTAAGATTACTTGTCTAGTATTTAAACTTATCAAGACTGACATAGCTAAATCATATGGTTCAAATTTTCACCTTCGGTAGCTGGAAAACTTTAAATGATTATGCAGGTTCGGAAGCGACAGACTGGCGCCAAGCGAGGGGGAGAAACATGTGCAATGCTTGACAAAATCTGGAAAAGATGCCATTCGCCCTCTGAATATGAAACACATGTTGAGGAATCTCAAGAAAGTCTGGGTTCACTCAGATGAGGAAGGCAGGCCCATCATGCATTGCCCTGATGAGTTTACTGGTGTTCGGGAGAAAAAACAAACACTCACTTGAAACTTGTTACAGAGCTGGCTGTAACAACACGTCAGCTTTAAAGGGCTGGAAATGAAGTCAGGGTGATACACAACTACCAGAGTAATGGAATTCTTCACACCGATAACACACAGGAATTCTGTACTTTCACAGTTCTCCTAACCCAAGTATCGTTACCAATTGTTAATTGTGTAGAACACAATGTATGGAAGAAAAAAACTCGACATGCACTTACTAATGAGACTCCATGACAACCTGAGCCATCGTCATAATAATTACATATTGAAATATTCCATCTCCATTTGGGGAATCCAGGAAAAGGACCTCACAGTCACAGAGTACTATAACAGTATTAAAAATGCATTTCTACATTCATGCTCTATAATGTGTTAATTCCTTCCATTTTCTGCTTGTTACATTATAGGAAATAATAAGATGACATTCTAAAACTGGCCTGCTTTTGCAGGATAATTTTTTAATTGAGTTTAATGTTGCATTTTCTCATTTTCCGCAGCATTTTCTGCAGCTGGGGCCTAATGTGGAGATTCTCGAGGACAATGGATGACCTTTTGTTGTGGTAAATATGAAAATCAAACTTTTGCATTTATTAGGCAAATGTAGAGTCATTTAATGTTCTCAAAGATGGAGGGAAATTCCAAATAACTGAAGAAAAGCAAAATATAGTGTCAAATATATGTTGTATTTCCTTCTGATTCAACAGAAAACCATCACATTCAGACACAGTGGAGTTAGTGCCACACGATCCCCAATAATACTGAATATCTGATTTGACTGTTAAACAAGTGACAGCTGACCATCAGAAAGAATATCCTTTGTCCTGCCCATTGGTGTGACCTTATGTGACCTCAGATGACCTTAATTGTATCAATCAAACTCAGATATCAGGAGACTTGACAAACATTTACAAACACTCATTACTGAGTTTCCTTAGCAGACAAAAACAAAGTGATTCTCTTCAGTTGGCCTCAGGCTTCTGCAACGGGTGACACCAGAGTCAAACAGACACAGAGGCAGCTCCCAGTGGCAGCACTTACAACTGGGAAGTGTGAGAACAAGATCAGAGAGGTGCTGTCTTCACGAATTCCAATAATCAATTAAACATCAGTAAAATCTCAAAGATTCAAATGCTAGGGCATGTGGTGTTGAAGAGTTAAACAGATGCAAGGAGAAAAAACTGGCGCCACAGTGATACAGAAAAAGATATACATCCCAAACGTTACAGAAGACAGAGCTACATATAGACAGAGTTGTCTTGTGTTCAGTATACACAAAACACACAGCTGTGGCCTCTTACAGAGCTATATAGATAGAGCATGTTGAAAGCAAACACACACCTGGTTTGTTTAAAGTTCAAGGAATGCTATCTAGAGGTGTTCCAAATGACTGTGAACATTTCCCTGCTATCTCTCTGTGGAGAGCAGGGGTGGCTGATTGATGTAGTAGGGAACCAGTCTGAAAATCTTCTAATCACCTATAGCCTGAAGTTACATCACATGAAAAGTTCCAAACACTCTCATTTATTGAAAATTGATGACATATTTCAATATACATGAATTGCTTTCTGTAAACAAGCTCAGGACAAGCCATTTAAATGTACAATTATGTATCCAATATAATCATAATTATATATTAAAGAGCACAAGAGAAAAAGCACAGGCACTCGACATTTTAAAACTCTATTAAAAAAAAAATTAGTCTTTCAATAAACAAACTATGCCCAGGAAGATAATTTTATGATAGATTTTTAAAATGTCCAATATGCCTGTGAGGAAGAAAGGATGAGAAAATAATACATCTATATGTATATTTTTCAAACGTATTTTGCATTGTTATTTGGTATATTTTGCAGTACTGGGATTATTAGCATATAACAAACAATATAATTCTCAATTTTCTTGCATTAAATTATGATGCATGGTGGTAATTAATTAATACTTCAATTATTATTGTTACATACATATCCAGTTCTCCAATTAAATCAAGCCAAACCAGTGTAATGAATGAAATACTATTTTGTAAATGGTATTTTAAAAACAATTTGTAAGTATTTATTCAATCACATTGTTATTCATAATGCATGAAACGATCCTGATTTGGAAATGACGAATCTATCTGCCTAGAAAGCTTTAATATACAGTATAATCTGTCTAAACCGGCTATGTGTGGTTCCAAAGAAATTGGCCGGTTTGCACAGAGTCCGGAGTGCAGAATGTTGACAATAATGAGAGTTGCTTCCCTTGTATTCACTATCTATGCATACGTGTGTAATGATTGCTAACGTTTTAATATATCACAAAAGAATTCAAAATGTAAAAATATAAATGTCAGTGTTTTATTGTCGTGCTCATTTGAAAAAGTTTTAATTTTTATTAAACAGTTTAAAATCTGGGAATTATTCGCGCAATTTTCTGTTGGTAAATTGCCGATTTCGTCTACATCATCGCCGTTATCAAGTGATACATTATGGACGTTCGTCAAGTTTGTGTTGTGTTCGTTTAAAATTTGTCTTTCCCAGCTTTCATTGTAAATGTTTTGCTTTCAACTGTCTCAATTTGTGAAACGGAAACTAATGGAATGCCGAGTGATCGACCGGACATTGCGAGTTGTGCTAACTAACTGCATATCATCACTGTCTGACTCGCCGTAGAGCTCCGAGAAGTCCACGAGGGGAAACCCTGCTTTTGGAAAACATAACGGGATTGTTGCCGATTTTGTTTCATTCCAAGAATGTATCGAATTCATCGATTAATTGAACTTTGTCTTTTAATGTCAGTTCTGGTCTCTGTCGTTAAGGGGAGCGCCATTACCTCGAGCGTGGTGCTGTCATAATTGAAAAGTGCACCCCCAAAAAATCAGGTTTTATTTTAAACTGATCGCGACTCCTTGCCAGTTGCACTATTTTACTTACCTGTGGCTTCCCTGGAGACACCCTTTGTGTACACCACGTGTGATCGACCGAATACCGATAGGTTGGTCATCGTGGGGTGGCTGGTTTAAATGCGATAATTAGAGCTAATTACGAGCAGTTGGGATCTTGTGTACACCGAATACAATTGACCGCAACAATTAGGGTGGTGTATCAACGAGGGGCCGGTTTACACAGGATAATTAAAGTTAATTGATAGCAGTTGGGACTGTGTAAGCCGGCCGATATACAGAATACGCAGTATCCGCAGTACAGGGAATTATTAATAAAGGATTTGTTAAAGAAATGTTAGGGACTATATTTTGTGGCCGGAATTGACAGAGCGCCGGAGTACTCAGAGGCCGGTTTGGACAAATTATACTGTATATATATATATAAGCTTATATATATATATATATATATATATAAGCTTATATATATACATATACACACACATATATAATTATATATATATATATATATATATATATATATATAAAGTACAGAATCAGCAATGAACTAAAAATGAACATAACTGCCCTAATTAAGTGAAGAAATATTTAATATAAAGCTCTGAAAATTTCACTTTATTTGGATACTCCCACTTCCGCCCCTACCCAGGGTTGAACTCATGAACTGCGGAACCAAATCTCCTAGCAGCATGTAACCAGCACACTAAACCATCTGGGTATAGATATATATATATATCGACGACTGCCCCGGCCATTTCGGTGACTGACCAGAATCTGTGACCTTTTGTTTATGTGTGCGTGTTGTCGTTTCCGGGTGTAGATTGCGTCATCAATTTTGCCGTAGTGTTTGCAAACATACACAGAGCAAATAAGCCCATTTACTTATTACTTTTTCAAACAAACCTTCAAATTAATATAAAGTATACCAAAAGTCTAGAACTCTACACTATGTTATGTTATTCATTGACGTTTAGTTGCACATTCCTCCTGTATAAATGTTTTTACAGTTACAAACTTTTGGTAAACTTGTATTAACAATGGTCACCGAAATAGGTGACGTCACCGTTTTAGGATCACAAAGTGACATGTTTTTTGTTACGAAAATATATTCAATGAAATTGGAATTTTTGGATGAAAGTAAAGGAATTCCATTACTTTAAAGGTAGGTGTATTGTTTATTTATTTAATCCAAATTATTAATGAGAAAATCACGGTTTATCACTAAGGTCACCGAAACTGGTCAGTCGACGATATATAGGAACATACATGTACTAAATATTCATATCAAAAAGTCCAAAATTTAACTCTTTTCAAGGTTCTTTCTGCTGATTTCAACACATCTCTTTAATAAATGTCCAGAAAACTGAAAATATCTTGGCAGATTTGGATTGGATAAAACCCGATTTTCTCTTCATTACAAATTTTTAAACTGAAGAAAAATTGGCAAGAAGAATTCAGTAATACAAGGCCTGGTTTTTTGTTGTAATTCACTACTTTCTATAATGTTTAAAATAGATTTTTTTTTTATGACAGAACGTCACAAACAGGAACATCTCTAGCAAGTTTAAAAGGATTGTCTGAAAACAGTATAGAAAAGCATCATGCATTCAATATAAGAAAAACTCTCTGAAATCTGACTGTATTTCTTCAAAAGCTCCCCATTTCTCATGACCTCCAGAATAGGAATCAGAATGAATGTGGAAATCAACATGTCAAATGCACAGGAGACCCAATGATTGAAGTTAAAGAATCTGTCAGATCGATCTGGAGACTGATCCAGAGAAAAAATGACTAGCTATTACAGAATAGACTGGTCGAGACAGGGAGTGGAGAAAGAAAGCCTAGTCAGAGTGATGTCCCCTGCTGGGGGCCCTGCTGGATTTGTCACCATTAATAAATCTTTATCCACATTCCTCCACACTGCCTGTCTATCACAGACACAGTAATCACCTACAAGAAGTTACTGAATGTGTTAAACAATATAGATATTGAGCACCATTAAAAGCAGTATACCTACATAATGTCATTTTTAAACCTTTGTAAGGAGGAATAACACATCCTATTGATTTTACAAACTGAGGTATGCCATTGTGGCCAGAATTATTTCAAAAGCTGTTCTGTGTCCTTTCAAAATTCATTCCCTGTTTGGGGGAGGGGGAGGGGTGATCTAAAAGACAAATGTATGCTCAAACATATAGATATTTTTGGTTTTACAAGATAGACAATAAATTGACACAAATGTTCATATAAAATATATCAAGTTATCTCTAGACTTACTGCATATCAATAATAATTACTTATATTATATATGTCTTACTGACTTGTATTCATATAATATGGTACTATCTAATTCTCTTTCTTCATGATTGAAAGTACTTGCACCTCAGCAGTTTGAGATAATAAGATGACGTTGCACGTGCTGTTAAAAAGCAATTATGATTTAACTCAGCTGAGGATTTTTTACTCCTGGTTCAAACTTACCATGTAGTCCATTCACATTATCAAACTATTAACCTGTCAAAGTGATCTGAAATAGGAAACCAGGCTGAAAGAACTTCACACAGCGAACAGGGTAACATACATATATACATTCATATATATATATATACATACACAGATTTTCATACTACGATATCAGATATCATACTGTTCCTCATTAAATTCTCCCAGTTAACAACTTCTAGTATAAAGTAGATGTTATCTTAATGAGGCTGACAGGTGTCTACAACATAATCTGTGATAGCACCTCTACATCTCATCACACTTTGTTGTAGGGCAGGCCAGCCTGTCATCACCTTAGAATCTGTAACCCATGCCTTCCAGCCCAGTATGACTGACCTATGTCCATTAATTGACCAGATTATTATTAGTTGCCAGCTGTCTCTTTCATCAATCTGCTGTTACATGACTCATCATTGGGAAGTGGAGAGGGATCGTTGTAACTACTGAACAAACTCCCCACCCCTCCCAACAAACTTCCCTCCCCCTTCCAACAAAATTCCCACACCCATTAAACTTCCACTCCCAATAACCCCCTCCCAATAAAATTCCCACACCCATCAAATTTCCCACACCAAGCAACCCCTCCTAACAAACTTCCCACACCCAACAAACTCCCTTCACCCACCCCAAACACAATATTTATGTTTATTTTGAATGTTTTTGTCATAACTAACTTATTTTTTTTTATTGGGATCCTTATTATTATTTTCCTTTACAGTAATACAAATTCAAAGCACCAACTGCAAAAATTCTATAGATACACATCTTTTGTAAGCATCTCTTCAGCCCCCTTCCCAGAGATCTGGTCAAATTTGACACAATGTTTTTGGTATTCCACCAGGAAGTATGTCACATATACAGATGGTGTTCATCATACCTACTGGCTGTCCACATTCATCATCCCCATCATTATTCTAAAATACAACCATTTTCTTAATTATTTGCAATATTAAAGAACTAAGAATACTGTACGCATCTGTTTGTTCTGACTGTGAAGGAGTTCTTCCTCTGTTAATACGTCTTCTAGATCGTGTGTTTACTGGTCCCCATTTGTACTGTACAAACTAACCACTCTAAGAGGTCGCCTGATTACTGAAGTCCACCTGAGAGCACCCCTACAAGAAGCCTTAACAGCTGCGCTATGCATCCACTGTTTGTTTCTCTCATCATTCACTCATATCCGCACCTGAATGTTGGGGACATTTTCAATATATTTCATGCTTTGCGACTTAATTGCAAAGATTGAAAACCCAGTGAACACCTGATCAAGGCTACTTAAAAGTCCAACACATTTCTCATTTCTCCCTCATTAATAACCAACTTTGTCTTACGGGAGCAGCAGACACAACAGAATGAAGCATCTCCTAACTTCATTTTAATATCTGTGGAAAAATCTGATGCATTGTTGCCTTTTCTTTTTCAATACGTCTTAAAGTTCAAGTACTCACATATTTCTTGCTCACATACATGTGCACAAGACACTGTCCATTTCATTTCTGAGACACTACCTATAGTATAGGTGATTATTGACTTGTCAGGTCCTGCCAAAACCAGGCACCATCAATGGTATAAGTGGCACAAAAGTGTCAGGTCCCTTCATTTTTTGTTTGGTTATTCAAAATGCTGAGCAGATTGAGTTCTTACAAATCTACACACAGTGACAAAAGTTATCTTCCCTTTAAATGGATTTACAGAACACCACCACCAGTATTTAATCCAAGTACTGAAAGTACTGAAACTAGGTGACGATCAATGCAAAATGTCACAAAGGTACTTATGTTATACTGTATGTCTATTCTGTTTCACTCCTATGCTGTTCCAACACTCTTCAAAATCGATCATATCTTATAGAGTTAACTGCTGCAAAATGGCATTAAACTCTAAACAATCACCCTATGCTGCAAGGGAAGAATTGATGCCTTGAAGGTGAAATAAGAAAACAACAGGAAGCAGATTTAAATCCACATGCTGTCATTGTTTAGAGTAACATTTAGCTTTAATGAGAAATTATTGAGGATTAAATACCTAGAATTTTAAGTCCATGGTAGCTAAAATCGATCCTTTTAATTGATTGCAAAGCAGAGATTTAAGGCAAAGCAAAGCAAGAGAAAGGAAAGGACCATTGTCTTCAAAACCATCAATCATATCACCCATGTAAATATTCGATATTGATACATGTGTTAATTGATCTTGATCAATAGAAAGGTAGAAATGATAAAGGCAAATGATGTAAACGAAGATATGAATGATTACATGAAACTATGACACACCTCTACAACAAATCACCTTCTTGAAGCAATCCACTCTCCTAGTGATTTTTCATTACCCTTTTTATGAACAATACAAACTAGTGAATTTGCATCATATGCTTCCTTCAGAAAAATATCAAATCCCTGGTGAATGTTAACAGTTACACATTATTTAAAGAAATCTCATTGTTGTCTTTTCATTTCATTATTTTTAGTACAATAAAGTTTCTTTTTATATCATTCAAATTTTTAATGATTTTCCCTATATATTTGTATGTAAACCTTTGATCCCCTTTTGTGGCCCCATCCTACCCATGGGGGAATGATTTTAGCAAACTTAAATCTGCACTATGTCAGGAAGCTTTCATGTAAATTTGTACTTTCCTAGTCCAGTGGTTTTTGAGAAGAGGATTTTTAAAGATTATCTCTATAAATTTTTATGTTAAATTTTAATCTCCTATTGTGGCCCCATCCTTCCCCCGGGGGTAATAATTTTAACAAACTTGAATCTGCACTATGTCAGGACACTTTTCTGCAAATTTCAGCTCTTCTGGCCCAGTGGTTCTTAAGAAGATTTCTAAATGATCTCACCCTATTTTTGCATTTTCCTGATTATCCCTTTGAAGGGGTATGGCCCTTCATTTGAACAAACTTAAAAGCCCTTCACCATAGAATGATTTTTGACAAGTTTGGTTGAACTTGGTCTAGTGGTTCTGGAGAAGAAGTAAAAAATGTAAAAAGTTTACAGATGTACAGATGGACAGACAGACAGCAGATAAAAGGCGATTGGAAAAGTTCACTTGAGCTTTCAGCTCAGGTGAGCTAACTAGGGATCAAGTTATCACCATACCGGTATAAATGTTTGAACAAAGTCTCTGAAAACAGGTTGAAATTAATTGTATCAGGCACATTGGTGGGATTTTTGAAATTCCCAGTGATTTGTTTCTATAATGCATGATCAAACAAAAGGCTCACAGATGTCCGTACCTTATCAGTCAGCTGGGCATTATTTAAAAGTATCACAAGCTCCAAGAGTTACAGAATAATTTTCCTGTTCTGTATATATAGACTACATTTTTATATTCAGCAGCAGTATAAAACAAAATGTGTTCTCCAAAATTAAAAAAAACCCACAAAAGTCCCCAAAAGTGTTCCTACTGTTGAAAGATACAATGATTATAATTTATGTTACATCAACACTATATGACTATTTTGAATCTACCCTTGGGTTGCGAAATTCCAATCTTTGTACATCCCTTTCTGCTTTCCTAAATATGCCTTCAGTTTTTATACATGCAGTATCAGCAAAATTAAAAAAAGACATTTAATCACTATGACCATTCTGGTCCCACTCTGGTACCAAAACCCCGGTCCTATACTCCTTGGATTCTGAAATTTACAATTTTGATAAATGTCTACCTCTCCTTCAAAATATCCATTTAGTTTCAATTTAGTATCAATAATGTTAAAGAAGATATTATTTTTTACACATAAACACTTTATGCCAGGTTTGGTCCCACCCTGGATTTTGAGAACATGCATCTACCCCGAGGATCATGAAATTTACAAATTTGGTAGAGGCTCACCGGCTCTACATCACTATGTATTAATTTAATTATCCCTAAAAATGTGGGGTTGTAGAGAAGAATTCTTTTTAAAAAATGGTCAAATTTTACCCACTCCTCAGCCCGGAGGTGCAGAAATCCTCAAATTTATCATTTATGTCACCCTAGTTCAAAAGATGCTTTATACCAAATTTCAAACGAATTGGAAGGGCAGTTATCAAAATTTGAAGAAGTTAAAAAAGTTCAATTGTTACACACGACAGATGATGGTGTACACTGACTCAGGTGACCAGTAAAACTCCATGTTTTCCTAAAGATGAGGTTGCAGTAGCTCCATGTTGTCGAAAGAAATAATACTCAAATTGTTTTAATGATTACATGTACCATCTCTTTAAAATTTTCAATTACTAAGACTTTATTTAACTTGCAAAATTAACGTCATCTCATGAGTTGTTGATCTCTTAATTGTAAATCAAAGATTGTGTCAACTCTTGCATTTGTTTCATCTCTTGCAAATCAAAAAGCATGTCAACTCCTGAATTGAATTGTCTATATTTTGGAGTTGGTAAAAAAACATTGGATGGGGCTGCAATGAGTGCAGAATTCTGCTGCTTAATTGTCTTAAAATTAGCAAGTTACAAGGTCATCGAAACAGGAATACGTATAATCGATTCTGGCGGAACTCCATTGGCAGTAAAGATCCCTCCCTGCTCAAAGGCTGTAAGCACCGAGCATATAGGCCTAAATTTTGCAGCCCTTCACCGGTATTGGTGACGTCTCCATACGAGTGAAATATTCTTGAGCGGGACGTTAAACAATATTCAATCAATCAATCATCATAATTAATCTATAATCCTGCAAATAATTTTGATTAATGTTTCATTCCTTGAATTCTTCAGAGTGAACCAATGCAAATCATATTTGTTTCATCTCTTGAATTTTTCACTTTATGTAAATGATGTGGCATTTCATCTCTTGAATTCACTCCTATTTTTAATCCACTTTTCTCTTAATAATCAATACCTGTGTACACCTCTCAAATATTAATTCTTGTAAAATTTTATCCTGGACATTTGTTGATAATTCTTATTTATTAATAAGAAATGCGATATTGAATAATTAGGCTTTCTCACTTTAATATTTTGTCTCCAATTGAAATGCTGTACAATTTTATAGAAGATGCAAGTATACACACCATGCACAAACTGAACCATCGTTTTTCTCTACAACGTTTGCTCTTAGACTACTACCTAACTACATGTGCAATAACATAAATTGTTTTTTTTAAAATTCCATAGGACGTTCTAATGTCAAAAAAAAATCAAAAAAAAAAAAATCATAAATTCTTTTCAAAAAAATCTTCCTAGAGGACCAATATTTTTTTTCTGAATGAGTCCATGCAGCTTTTATTATTCTTTTTAAAGCTGATCGACTGTTCCATTATAGCAGGCTCAGCACAACGTCATTACGTAATAAATATAATGCAACTGAAATTACATGGACGTGACCTACTTCAAATTGGTCAATACAACGTCAAATGACCCAGATATATATCCTGTCTATTTTTTGTTTACTTTTTACTAATTGAAAAATTGAAAGGAAAGTAATTAAATATTTTAGATAAATGACGATAACTTTTTCGGTGACTTAGAGCAGTATCAGCGTTTCTTCCCAGAATGCTCTTCGAGATAGATGTCGACAATAAACAAACACACATGTATTTACTAGCTATCGGATGAATACATACACTACACATTGTAACTGATTTTCATTTTTGTTTAGAATAACTCATAAAACAATGCTGATAATTAACTGAGGGTTTTCCGTTTTTTAGAAAGCATCCTTTTTTGGAAGAAATCATTACTTATCTCCCATGAACTCTATTTTCAGAGTAAATGGATAAAAGTAAACAAATCTAAAAATCTGTAATTTTCTACCTCATTTTAAGAATTAACAGGGGAAAAGATGAGTATATCAGACTTCATTATAATAAAGTTGCCAATCGATCATTATCCATTGGGAGAATGAGTTGGAAGAGTCATAAATATTCAAGAATTGGTCAAATGAAAATCATAGTAAATCAGCAGTCTATCATTTCATTTGGACACTGACTATACAATGCTGACTACGTCACCTTGTAAAAATCAATATCATATTTTGACAATTCTTATCTAAATACTGCTAATCCCAGAAATTTGATGAGCTGATACCTGCAAGGTGTGTAAATTTTCTGCATACCTCATTAATTTGAAAGGCGATCATGATCATTGCTTGCTGGAATGGTCCTGATTATTGTTCATCATGGAATCATGATTAATATTGGTTACAGCAACAACTAGATTGCTCTCTTCATTGAAATGTCATAATGAATCCAAACTGGCTTGTTATTTATACATTACATACAGGATCTGGCTAGCATTGGTTGAAGTAGACAGCAGCACTTACTAAAAGCATAAACATACTTGAGATGAAGATTTTATTGTGGAAAAGTTTTAATGCTACATTGCATATCCTGTTTTATACAGTAATACAGTAGATATAGCTTTGTTTTGATTGCTGTTTTATAATTGTCTCATTTGAGAACAAATTCAATCACAGAGAGACGTCACCAGTTGCTGGTGAAGGGTGACAAATTTTGGCCTATGCAGTGTTCAAGGTCATAGCAATTATGGTTCTTTATTATGCAAAACTTACGGTGACAAGGGACTTCCATTATTTAGGTCATATCCAAAAGACCTGTGACTTTCCCTACTATGCGAAACACATGCACTTAGCACATGAACAGTATTAACAAACATCAATGGAAAAAGATCTGTCTGTAAAGCATTAAACAATTAGGAAATCAGGAGCAGGTTTGGTTAAAAATCTGGAGTCATGTAAAAAAAAAACCCCATAAAATAAGGAGAAAACAAGGAAAAGTAAAAAATAAAATCAAACAAAATGGCCATCTAACATCCCTCTAAGTAAGACATTCCGTTTTCCATGAATGCTCAGAAATTTACTTTAAGAATTATAACTTTGAAATACTGGTACAGATTAGAATTTCAAATGCAAGAAATGGCAAATACTGCCCTTGATACACTGAATGTCTTAGGCCATTTTCCTCACTTCCATTTATTGGACTACTCAATATATTTGTACAACAAACAAGAGTCCCACAGGCCGTATTGGTCACCTGAGTACTAGTTAAAAGTATCACTAGTTCCAAGGTCTATGAAATCTAGAAAAAAATTTCCTGTTCATAATATCTAAGCTAAAAGCTAATGTTCAGCAACAGTATAATACAATATGTGTTCTTAAAACTTCAATGCCCCCAAACGTGCATATGCTGATGACAGGCTTTACATAGAATAATATATATATTAACATTAAACGGTTTGACTAATTTGGACCCATATCCTCGAGTCAAAACCCTGGGTTTGCAAAATTCACTATGAAAGGACTATTGGAATGGTAGTTATATCAAGAAATTTAAAATGTTCAGTTGTTAATGCACAACAGACAACAATGGATGCAGACCAATAGAATTAATAAAAATAAAATGTCTGATAAAGCCATTTCTGTGCTTCAAAAATTATCTTACTTATATTCAGCAAATAATAATTTGTATACTTAACACAAATTTTGGAAAACGGTAAAGTTTGCTTAAATATTCTGACTTCAAATAAAGATATTTTGCTACTCTGGACTACCACAGACATTATTCTTGATTCCCCCCCCCCCCCTTTTCTTAAATCCTGTGGGGATCTGGGTTAGAATAGGTCCTCAGTACCCCTTGCTTGTCGTAGAAGGCGACTAAATGGGGTGGTCCTTCGGATGAGACCGCAAAAACCGATGTCCCGTGTCACAGCAGGTGTGGCACGATAAAGATCCCTCCCTGCTCAAAGGCAATAAGCGCCGAGCATAGGCCGAAATTTTGCAGCCCTTCACCGGCAATGGTGACGTCTCCATATGAGTGAAATATTCTCGAGAGGGACGTCAAACAATATTCAATCAATTAATCCTTTTCATAATGTGACATTTATATAGAAAATGTCACAAACTATGTGTTGAACAGCAATTATTTTCTCTAATTAAGGAGGTATGCTACACCAGAGAAATTTGATGTAGATGAAAAGTGGAGAATATGTACAACAATATTTTGAAGTTGAAAATTTTTAAATTTACTTTATTTTGTCAAAAAATACAGTTTTAGTAGAAGATAATCTGAAAAAAAAATTAAAAACCCCTGCTGGACTTGAACCTGCAACCTAAAGTTCAGCAGTTGGTGTGCTAACCTACTGTCAGCTAATCGGCTAGATATTTAAACTGAAAATGAAAAGTCAAATATTGCTGATATTGATATTTTCCTCCACGTTTTTAAAGAAAGTCATGCAGCCATTATGACGATGTGGAGTACCTCCATAACACATATTGATTCTGATTTTACACAAGAATTTAACACATTGCATTTTTTGAGGAGGATAAATGTTGAAAATCAGGACTTTGAGGAGAATTTTACCCAAAATTAGGAAAAAATCAGAAACAGCTCAAAATAAGGCAAAATAAGGAAAATCAGGAGTCGCTCTGCAGACTGAAGAATTGGACCTAGAACTTCATGGTTACAAAGCTGTAACCACCTGGCAACCAGGGCTGATATACGCGTATAGGGTAAGGAACAGAAAATGGGCCAAGGTCACTTTATAGGGCCAAGGTCACTTACAATAGACTTGAGGTCTTTCTATATCAGGTCAAGTTCTTGCTAACATTTTAAAGGTCAGAGGGGTATGTAAGAACAGACTTCTACAAATTTATATACAAAATGGTCCAGTACATGATGAAAGGGAGGCAAACCTCACATTGATTATCAACACATTTAGAAAGATTTCAAACATCCAAAACGAATATCTCATATTTTTTAAAAACGAACTTGAATCATATTAAAGGAGTCAAAATGAATGAAACACCATCTGACACTAGCCTTTCACCATGTTACTTCAAGTTTTTACTTATCCAGATCGATGTCCTGTCATCAATACACAATAAACATGTTTCACCATCCGTGGTACAGCTGCAAGCCAATTTTTTAAGGGGAGACAACACTTGTTGCACACATCGATAATCAATGGCCAAATGAGCACATATGGGATGCCAATCTAATATAGTCCAACACATATTGCCTAGGGAGTCTACTTCGATTTGGTTTGGTGGCGACAGCTGACAGATGTATATATTTCTCCATCAAAACAAACAGATCACTGCATCGATCAACTCAGAATGGAGGAAATGTATATGTTGTCAATATATATAGTCAAAAAACAAAATCCAGTACTCAAACTTTTATCTATAGCACTTTCGTCAGTAGATTTTTAAACAATGTAAACAAGTTCTATTATGACGTCATCCTCGTGACGTTATGTGGGCAACGTTAAACATAATACAGTCATGATTGTGACGTCAGAACATTATACAATGTTAATGTTAGGCACTTTTAAAAATACGGAAATATTTTAAACAGTTCAGTGTATTATAGTTTTAAGCGCCTCTGAATTCCTGTACATTAAAGGAGACACACTATGTAAAACGTATACATGTTAAATAAGATGAAGTAAAAAATTTAACAGTTTAGTTTCAGCTTAAACAGTTTTATGAAATAGTTTTCCTTGGCTCTGCGTAATTGTTCATTTTATTCTTTTACTTTGTAAAACGGAAAAATATAAAAATTGTCTTCACCGCACGAATCAAAATGTCCGCTACACGGTGTGTTTCTTATTGTAGGATCTCTGATCTGTTGTTTATGTACACAAACACGGTCAGCCAATCTGGTTCCTGTTTGTCCTAAATAATTCTCTCGACGTGTAGGGCACGTCATACAATAAAGTAGATTTTTTAGATTTACATGTCATAGTTGAATTTACATTGAAGTTCATTCTGTTTTTGAAAGTTATGGAGTGGCCGGTTTGTATAAATTGGCAAGTACCGCATCACAGCCTCACCCTACCCCCGGGGATTTAAATAAACTTGAATCCACTTTGTACCAGCTTTCAGGTAAATCTCCCCTCTTATGACCTAGTGGTTCTTGCATGAAAAGGATTTGATCCCCTTTTGTGGCCCCATCCTAAAACCCCCTCCCCCCCGATGGTCATGATTTTAACAAACTTGAATCTTCACTGTCAAGAAGCTTTCATGTAAATTATAGCTTTTCAGGCTCAGTGGTTCTTGAGAAGATTTTTAAATGACTCCACCCTATTTTTGCATTTTTGTGATTATCTCCCCTTTGGAAGGCAAATGGTCCTTCATTTGAACAAAATTGAATCCCCTTACTTAACCCAAGGATGATTTTTACCAAGTTTGGTTGAAATTGGCCCAGTGGTTCTGGAGAACAAGTTGAAAGTATGAAAAGTTTACAGACGGACAGAAGACGAATGATCAAAAAAGCTCAGGTGAGCTAAACGGTTCAGAGGGATGGTCAGACGAAGAAGAAGAATTCTTCACACTAAAAGCAATATGTCCCCCTTCTGGGAAGGAGAGACACAATTAAAAGTAAAGCAATTGCCCAAGCTAATCATAATGATAATACATTTCCTGTATATAACATCACAAATGCAATTGCATTTCCTACAAATTTCTTTAACATTTGGCAAAAAATCCCTATTTAGTAAGGTTTTTTTGGCTTCAGAAAGATTTAACAACAAACTAAAAAAACCGAAAATTGTTTTTTTTTTTACCTAATCTTCTGAACCTATAGTCTATGTTTAGTAGTCCTTGACAAACATTTCCAGACTTTTAATGGTTTGGTTAAGACTTTCATGATTATCAGCAAGATAGCTTATTATTACCAGAGAGCAAAGAGCCATAACTCTAGACCAAGCTAGGTGAGTGGATGGAAACCATCAACAGTGTTTACTGGTCCTTAGTCATATCTTTTCAAACTTCTAATGCTTTGGACATGGTCTGCAAGAACGGTCATCTGGAAACTAGCCAATTCCTGATTCACGAACACACATCCCTAAAGTTCAATACCTGACGAAAAACCCAAATTCACATAGTTTCCCCCTCCCCCCTTAAAACTTAAAATATGATGAAATGATGAATGCATGTTGAAACTAATCGATTTTAAAACAAGTAAAAACATACAAATATAAATAACACTGTGTATACCTTTTATATTGTTTATTCACAAATGAAAGTGTAGATTAAAACTTTTAAATGTTCATTAAAATGTAATATCATTTTGTGGTTTTTAACAATCACTTGTCAGTTTTTCTTTTTCCACTTAAGTGTAATCGATGTCGGATGACAGAAACTTAATTACAGGAGTTTTTATTCAGATTTTCATCCGACATCCATATTTTGATCTTGCCTCTAATGTAAGTAATAACTTGGAAATTTAAGACTTAAACATCTGGAAATTAATATCAAAATATAACAAGAGTACCACAAACGGTACATGATAGGCCTGTGAAAATGCTTACATAGGGTGTTTTTCTTAAGCCATAATTTGTAGAACTTTGCTTCAGGTAGTACATGTATCAGCCATCATCAGGCTGTTACATTCTTTCTTTGCATCATATGAATAAAGGGTCTTAGTTAAAACTGTGACAGGAGGTAGATAGACAAACCAAGAGTTCTGCGTATAAAATATTGCCCCAAATTTAACAAAGTTCAACAAAACCTGTAAATATTTAAAACATCAAAGAAAATCAAAAATTGTTGAGAATCAAAATTCATGCACTATGCACATCTTTAAGTTATTTACAAATACCCTAGCTTCTAAACTGTGAGAGGATTTAAAAGGACAAACCATGTCCTTTATCTATTATAATATTTCATCAAAACAGACTAAGTTCAACAACCTGTAATTTTCTCAAAAATTGAGGAAAATCAAAAGCCTTGCCACATGCACATCTTCCATACTTATACAAATACTCTGTAAAACAAGAAGGTCCTCAATTGAAAACTATCTGGAAGGAAAAACAGACAAATCATGTACTCTCTATGTAAATAGTTCCTCAAAGCAGACTAGCAAAGTTCAACAACCTGTAATTTTCTCAAAAACTGAGGAAAATCAAAATCCTTGCCACATGCACACCTTCCATACCCATATAAATACTCCGTAAAATGAGAAGGTTCTCACTTGAAAACTGGAAGGAGAAACAGACAAATCATGTACTCTCTATGTACTCAAAACGGACCAAGTTATGCAACAACCTGCCACGTGCACATCTTCAATACCCATAAAATCACTTTGTAAACAAGATGGTCTTCACTTGAAATTGTGGGAGAAATTTGTCGGACAAATTATGTACCCACCATATGACAATAATGTTCAAATAAAGGGGAAAAACTCCCGCAAGAGAGGTTGAAATGGATCAAAATTGCAACATGATCTAAATTGATGCACAAAGAAGTTACTTAGCAAGTTTCAACTTGATATGTGACAGAGAAATGAAATTAAAAACAGGAAACCCCGAATGGACGGACAGACAGATGTACAAACGTAGACATTGCTGTACCATAATATGTACGGTCTAAAGACGGGTGTATAAAAAGTAGCTATGTAAACTGACAAGTCTGATTCCATACTTAGTTTGGGAGACTTAAAAATCAGGAAATTAATAAAAGGGAAATATGTAAACTAACAAGTCTGATGTGTCCAAATGATCAACTCACCCTCAGAATAATTAAAGTTTATAGCAATTTAAGTGCTAGCAGGACAGAAAACAAAATTTCTATCCAGCATCCTCTTAAAACATTTATAGCCAGCATACTTCCTTCCATAAGGTTAAAACATTTATATCCAACATACTTCCTTCCATAAGGTTAAAACATTTATATCCAGCATACTTCCTTCCATAAGGTTAAAACATTTCTATCCAGCATCCTGTTTAAACATTTCTATCCAGAATCCTGCAAGCTTCATTTTATTTCTTTTACCATACAATGATTAATGAAGAATGAGAAGTTTGCATGTATACTCTCATTACCTCCAGAAAAAAGAATTTGATGGTACATGTATTTATAATATAAGTAATATTTACCGCTTGTTTTTCTGTTCTTTTCTATGTGTGGTTCCTCTGTACGTGATCCTTTCTGCCTGCCTGCCTGTCTGTCTGCGAGTATATACAGAACACAACAGCCCTCAGTCATATGTACACAATCTACGGACCGATGCAAATCACATTAAACAAACAGTCACATTTCATAATCACGTAATTACAACTATCAAAATAAATTCAAAGCCTTTACTAGGTTGTCTACAGATGAACTGAATATACATTGCAGGGCTTATCTTAAGAAATGCATGACAATTTTATGTTTGCTTTGGCAAACACAGAAGAATAGAATGCTAAAAGACAAATACCGACCTACCTAAAGAAACCCCGACCTGAATCACCTCTTCCTCTCAATTTCTTTTGTGTCAATACTAAACATTCCCTTATTACCGTGGAAATAAGTCTTAATATAGGAAAAGTAAATACATCTAGTATGATGACATACAACTCCAGTTTCTGAAAGTGTACCTTAACATATCACTCATATTCTACATCTTTAGTGCTAATGCAAAAATATAAAAAGCATCAAAATAATCAAAGTGCAGAACTCTCGGGAGTTGAAAATTTTCAAACATTTTAAAGAGGAAAAAAAATTACTGCATATATCAAAATAATTCTGCTATTATCTATTTATTGAAGTCCAATATTGATTTATTTTCACCAAGTTTGCACAGTTAACATTGGATCAGTGATTTTATATATTCATTTATTTATTAAGTGTAGAAACTACCGGTAAGGCTTATCATGTAGTATGTCTTAACCTTCAACCCTCTATCATGCAATTAACATTTCCATATAGTGCCTAGCATGTGATGCTTCAACTTCACTTTTCAAATACACACGTGAATATATCTTTTCCTTTCATTTTGTAAAACAAACAGATCTGTTTATATGGTGTTCATAATTTGAAATAAGCTCTCGATCAATTTAAATTCTAGCTTTTGATTGATTGATTGAATATTGTTTAACGTCCCGCTCGAGAATATTTCACTCATATGGAAACGTCACCACTGCTGGTGAAGGGCTGCAAATTTAGGCCAATGCTTGGTGCTTATGGCCTTTGAACAGGGAGGGATCTTTATCGTGTCACACCTGCTGTGACACGGGACCTCGGTTTTTGCGGTCTCATCCGAAGGACCGCCCCATTTAGTCGTCTCTTACGACAAGCAAGGGGTACTGAGGACCTATTCTAACCCCGATCCCCACGGGACTTCTAGCTTTTGAATACATGTGTGTACAAGATTATATTGTTTGGAGACCGTTTTCTGCAACATGCATGATTATATCAAATAAAATGAGGATGTGAATGGACCCACACTAAAGTCTTTTACAATATATTCATGTGTATGATGACAAAGGGAAGTTGAACAAATTTTAATTCCCAAAAATCAACATCTTACATAAAGACACCGATTGAGACAATTTTTGATTGGATAAAATTTTATCCCGAAATCTAAAGCCCCTCTCACACATTCACGGATCAGGAGCCGGTCAACACCGTATGCAAAGTTCTATAGTCATCCGGGGTGATCTGGTGTCTTTGGGCTCTGTGACGTCGTAATGCCGGTGTCAACATGGTGTTATCACGACGCAGAAATGGAAAACGCTGGTTTCCCTCCAGATAAGCCTGCTAGCTACCCGCACGTCCCCGGATCAATACGGAGGATTTTCTTCCGAAACGATCTGGGGAGAAAATTAAACATGTTTAATTTTATTCCTGGTTTGGCTAAATTGACCCATCTGGATGGTCCCGGACGCCGGTGGAAGCATATACTGTTTGTACACGGTGATGACACATTGTCATGGACCATCCTGGACTGACCATCTGGGATGATCCGGCGTCGCATCCGTAAACGTGTGAAAGGGGCTTAAATGATGCTAATCAAATTCAGTAATAGAATTCCATTATTACATACATGTGATATGTACAGACTGCTTTCAACCCCATTAACACATGTACATCCAAATTCATGTGAAATGATAAATTGTAGATTTTCAGGTCTATAGTCCTAGAAATTCGGTCCAACAGTTAATTCACTCAAATTAAAGTCCATTGTTTTGACTGCATACCATGTCAATTTCCTATTGTTGAACTTGTCTCAGAAAAAAGTGCTCAGCACTGTGGTCAGGAATATAAGCTCAAACAGGTGATTTGTATAAGAAAAAACCAAGCCACAATTGTCATTGCTTATTAAATAATTAGATTTGATTTTTCTCTCTAATCTTTACTACATGTAATCGCAAATGCAATACATGTACGATAAGAAAATTAGAAATGATGAAAAAGTCTCAACAACAATGAAAAATTGATATTCTGTACAGATTTTGTGCATTTTGAAAACCTTAGATCTAAAGAGATTGTTTTTATGAAAAACAAATGTCTCCCCCGCTCCCAATATTGGAAGTCCTTTAAATGAAACCTCCTCCCTTTCATGTACTGCATGGTATGGAGGAGAAAGCATGAGCAGGAACATAAACATTATGAACTCCAATAAGCATCGTAGGAGAAGTGTTCACAAACTATTTTACACCCTTCACCCCTCAGATCCACTATAACTTTAAGGATAACAATTGGATCCTCCTGTCGCTACAATATGCATTTCTGTAAATGGCAATGAAGTATTGTACAAAATTTCAAGTCTATCGGATGAGCCATATAGGAGGAGAAGCGCTCACAAGCTATTTTAACATCCTCCACCCCTCTTAGATCCACTATAACTTTTAGGAAATTATTGGATCCTCCTGTCTCAACAATATGAACATCTACAAATGGCAATGAAGCATTATACAAAGTTTCAAGTCTATCTGAAAAGCCATTTAGGAGGAGAAGCGTTCACAAGATTTTGTGACAGACAAATGGACATACAGTAGTCGGACTGAAAGTACAAAAACAATATGTCCCTCCCTGAAAGTGGGGAGACATAATTATGTACAGATTTTTCATTCAAAATCATGCCAAAAGGCATTGTACAGATTTGTGGTTGAATTTTAAATTATCACACGTACAGTCAACTCTCGATAAACCGCCACCTTTTGAATTTATGGTGTTATACTTTGGCGATGAATTCAATTTCCTCCATCTTGGGCAGAAAGAGCTACAATTCTTGTATATATGTAAGAGTTATCTTTCCTAATACTTATATGTAATGACAATAATGTAAAAATATCTCGTAATATTTTTTTTCCAAATTTTCTAACATGATTAAAATTGTATTATCCATAAGGTTTCCTTTTAAAACAACACACAAACATGTACAAGAAACATACATGTATACACAGTATGTTCAAAGTCATCTAAACATCTCGTCCAGTGTCGGTATTTAGTGCACAACACGGCCGTTTCCTGGCAGGTGAGCCGTGATAACTGGAGGGTTGACAAGAATTTCATCTTTGCAATCAAAATATCACACATTGTCCTCCTTTTTATGGACAGTAAAAGCTAGAATATGATTTCCTGATGCGTACATTTCGGATGGTTTCCATGGTATGTAATAATTTGCTTATTTTCTCTGAAATTCAACAGAAACCTCTCTTTTGTGGCAAAGCCATAGCTAAATTGAAATATTTTTCTATTGAAATTTCAATATATTGTTGAACATATCCTCCACTTTTCATCCATTATACAAATTTCTCTGGTGTAGCATACCTCAAGTAATAGGAGAAACATTCTTAGAAAAATGCAGCATTATAATGAAAATGGTGATGAATTAAGTGGTGATAATTCAAGAATTAACTGTATGTTATTTTCAGCTTATATAATAAGTAAATATGCAGCACTCCTCCTCAGTCACAACACTTAAAATGTTGATTTATATCTCCCTTATCTAAATCAATCAAATACATTTCTGAATTAAAAAAAAATCGCTATAAAATGCATCAAAGATGCGTATGGCCCAGTTGCAGTTTGGAAAATTATGCACGCTTGCATTCACGAAGTAAAACATGCACATATTTAATATAGTTTATAAGTACGAAGCTTTGAATGGCCGCAATAAGTATTTAGTGTGATAATGACCTTGACCTTTCAAAAGCAACATGAATCTTGAATGTCATCAGGATTTGAAGTCTGATAAACATGCACCAGCAAGTACATGTATAAAAGTTAGAGGCAAGCTCAAATCTACAGTATATAGTGAAAAAGAGACCTTGACCTTTGACCTCAAAATAAATAGGAACCTTCCTCTTTCAGATGTTATCAAAATATGGAAGTCTGACAAAGACGCACCAAGTAGCATGACTGGACAAGCTCAAATCTATGGCATTTAGTGACAAAGTGACCTTGACCTTTGACCTCAAAATAAATAGGAACCTTCCTCTTTTGGATGTGATCATGTTATATAAGTCTCACAAAGATGCACCAAAAAGCATGAAGGTTAGAGACCAGACAAGCTAATTGTGGACGCCATCCACCCGACTGAACGCCTATCCTTCGCCAATTTAAAAGTCGAGATTTGCTACGCAACTCAGCTAAAAAATATCCCATGCAGATTGATGGAATCTTTTATAATTCAGCTGAAATTTTTATTAGAAAAATATACTTTGCACAAAAACCTTTTGGAAAAAAATAAATCCCAAAACCAACTAAAACCCTAAAGATTTTTGAAAATTTTATTACAAGAAGCAACTACCTCTTTATACAAAACAATTTGAATAAGCTTTTTCTAATTCATTTCTAATTAATGAAATGTTTGTTAGTAAACTGCAAGTCATTGCCAATTAGTCAGAGATACATATATATGATCTCACATGGTTTGTGGTTCGATATGATTTATCTCCAAGGATTTGTGTTTTTCTATCCCTGAGCATTGGCTAGGGGATAGAAAACACATAAAAAGTTGGATATAAATCATAA